>NW_021353394.1:0-354 GCF_001605985.2 Dendrobium catenatum | reverse complement strand
TTTCACAAAATATTCAGTCAAGTCACCCATTATCAGATCGTGCAGCTATATGAGAACCAAACACACTCTCCACTTGATTTAGATATGACAGTAAGCTATTAAATGAATATTAAAATCTAGTTTATGTACTTTCCTAATTCTCTCTACAGAAAAATCATTTCCAACTTGAAGAAATACCCATAGCTTTCTTGATTTGTTGTCCATGTTATGAACTTAACAATAGAAATATAGCGAACTTAATCATACTATGCATTCACCATAAAAAACCAGTCATAAACATTTCTCTCAGGCTGATGCCAAAAATGCAGTCCAAAAGAACAAGAATTGCACACAGGCACGTTCATAAACTAGGAC
>NW_021353393.1:0-246 GCF_001605985.2 Dendrobium catenatum | reverse complement strand
ATTTTGGGAGGGCGGAGGACGTGCAGACGAACGGCCCTGCTGTTGAGATGCTCTGCCGCGACCTCTACCGCGGCTTGCAGCCAAAGCGGTTTGACTGCCAGTGAGATTTAGGGATTGGAGATCTCTGAGGGTTTCATGAGCCAAGTTTAATTCTTCGCTACACAAGAGGGTGTAGAGTTCGTCCAGGCTGACGGGACGAAGGTTTGTATGGATTGCTGTTTTGAATGCCTGATAGGTGTTCGGAAG
>NW_021353392.1:0-202 GCF_001605985.2 Dendrobium catenatum | reverse complement strand
GCTTCAGGGGACGAAGGCGAGCAAGTTTCCTTCAGAGTCCGCGACTGGAGGACGACTGGAGGTATGACTTCGAGCAGGATGCCGAAGCCTTTCGCCTGAGTTCGCTCGAAGTGATGGAAGGGGCGGTCTGGGAGCTCGAAGGAAGATGCTGGGAGATGGATGGACCTCTGGGGAATCGTTTGAAAACACTGGGATCCTCTCG
>NW_021353391.1:0-475 GCF_001605985.2 Dendrobium catenatum | reverse complement strand
CCCTTGGATCATTTATGCTCCCTCTTGTATTTGGAGAGCTCCACACAGAAACTAAGTTTCATGTGATTAATGCGGATACTTCATTCAAGACGCTACTAGGTCGTCCTTGGTTGCATGAATATGGTATTATCCCGTCAACATTACACCAGTGTATGAAATATCTCAAAGATGGAGAAGAATTCAGGATCTCTGGTGACATTCAGCCCTTTACAGTTCATGAAGCAACAGTCTATGAAGATGCGCGGTACTTCATGCCGAAGAAACAAAAGCCTTCGAGTTCTCTCGAAGCTAAAGCATCAAATTCAAATACTACAAAGCGACCTGAACGAGAAGGTCAGAAGAAGCAGGTGGGGAGAAAGAAAACAGGGCCGACTCTTCCCAAAGCATCGATCATTCCAAAAGAAAAGAAGTGTGTACCTCATCTTGGGAGTGACACGAATGAAGATGATATTACTCCTGCCAAATCTCGAAGAGT
>NW_021353390.1:0-261 GCF_001605985.2 Dendrobium catenatum | reverse complement strand
ACTTCACAAACAGCACCCTAAATATTTCTATATTTAGTTTAAGGCACCGTTAGAACGGCTTTCTTACTGCTTCTTAAAATTACTTTTTAGTATAAAAATTTTAATTTGTGTACTAAAAAACTGCTTCAAGAAATAGCAAGAAAGTCGTCCCAAACAAAGCCTAAGTCCTCCTTGAAACACAATCGTCGGAAAATGGAAAACTATAAAATTAATAATTGACATATATCAATCTATTATTGGTTCCACACAAAAATAAAAAGG
>NW_021353389.1:0-218 GCF_001605985.2 Dendrobium catenatum | reverse complement strand
GGCCGGAGAGAGGCCGCTCGATCGAGAATGAGGCGGGCGGAGGCGAAGGCGGAGCTCAGCCGAAGTGAGAGAATGTAAGAAGAGAAATGAAATGGGAGGCTCGGGCCTGTTCATTTTAGGGCTTTAACCGGCGGCCACAACCACCGGTAATGAAATCACTTAACAACGGCGGTGTAAGCCATCGTTATATCGCCGGTACTTTTAATTGCCGGCGGTCC
>NW_021353388.1:0-263 GCF_001605985.2 Dendrobium catenatum | reverse complement strand
CACATGTTTCTTTTTCCTCTTCTATAGTTGTTCGTTTTTATTCGACTTCTGCGTGAGAGATAGTTTTGACTAGTTGCTAAATAACTTCTTCGCCTCCTTCGATAACATTCCTTCTAGTTGGATCCGAAGTTACACCTCCTCACCGTTCTTCTGTTGGATCAAAAGGAATGGCGACGATGGGAGCTTGCTCATTGCGAAGGTAGCCATCTTTCTTCCTTTCGCGTGCTACTTCGACCAAATCTTCTAAATCCACTAAACTCACG
>NW_021353387.1:0-2136 GCF_001605985.2 Dendrobium catenatum | reverse complement strand
TAAATATTTAATTTATTTGTTAAATCGATATGTGGATGAAAATTTGGATTTGAGGGAACGCACTTTTCATTACTTCTACATTTAGGTGAGATAGTTTTACACTTCTTAATAGGTAAAAAAATGAAAGCTATAAATAAATATAAGCGTGTAGGATAGAATTAAAAAAGTAGGGAATGATTAAATTGAATGGTAAGAGTGATAAAATACGGTGTATAGATGCATGGAGAGGTGAGATCTTACTTTTAAGTTATGATGTGTTACCTGTATCTGTAGTGGTAGATAATTTGAATTTAAATTAGGGTCTATAGTTGAGATGGCTGAGAAAATTTGAATATTGATGTTAATAATACTAATTAATAATTTTTAAAATATTAGATATTAGTTAGAGTTAGATATTGAGAATCTTGTAACTTGACAAATGCAGGATTCGCTCAAATTTATTGCTTATTACTGTGCTGATTTAAATGTAAATATAACTTTCACTTTAACGTCTTAGTATTGTTTTCATTTCTTTAAAATCTCAGGATATAAAATATTTCTGTACGGAATGAGTTTGTTCATGTTATTAAAAAAATATTGAGAGAAGTTTAAGATGAATAGTATTCGTATTTTTTTCATAAAGTAGAAAAAAATTTTTTTTGAAATATATACAAGCAGACCGAAAATCTCATTATATCTGAGGTATATATTGAAATATATAGTTAAAAAATTAGAATGTTATGTATTTACGTTTTGAGGTCGAGGAATCCTGAGTGAGTTCTTTGAAGAGCTTTCAATTTAGCTATCTAATTTTTATTTTGTTAAATGAAATGTTTAACACTATACACACACAATCCATAAGCTAATAGAACTCTCAATATTGTGAGATAAATTGCTAATAGAAAATATAAAAAAGATTTTGGGGTCTGTGTATAGGCGCATGAAGAAAGTTATATTAATATTCAATTTTTTGTGCATGTGACCTTGGCACGCCACATATAAGCCGGGTTTTACTTTAAATTATGAGGAATTGAAAATCTTTAATATTAAATCTAGAAGTAGGAACTATAAATTATAACAAAAAATTAAATGTAGCGAACATTTATTTGATCAAAAATCATGGCTTCTTCTCCGTCTAGCTGCTTCCATGTGGGGGCAAAAAGGAGAGTCATGATGTAGTGCAATAACTCGGACAATGAGTCGCAGGCGGATGATATTATCCTAACTCTGGGAAGTGAAAGGTAGAACACACGATATTCGAGACGGATAGTATATAAGAACCAAAATTATAACCATTACCTAGATTTAGATAATTGAAACAATAAAATCTTTTTCTTGTGTTTCTTGTTCTTGCTTCCTAATGGTCCTCGACCCAAACTCATCTTTTATTCGGAATTTCTTTTTAAAATATATATTCCAAATATATAAATATTGAAAAAATAAATTCCAATATTTCCATAGCAATAAACTACATCCGAGAGCAAAAGTTTTAAATTCGGATTACACCTACTTTCACGGAGCCAAATTTATGTACAACTGAATACACGGAATTTTAGAGCACGCGAAATAACGGAATTTGACACCAGCTAGAAAATACTTATGACACTGAATTTCAGACCAGTTACACGGAGTTTGAAACCAGCCGACAGAATACGCGCTGAGACAAAAACGTGAAGAATACGCTAAACTGTTTGGTGCATTCTTTGAATGCGCCAAATTAATAAACGCATTCAAAGAATGCGCCACATCATTAGGCGCATTCTTTGAATGCGCCACATCACTAAGCGCATTCAAAGAGTACGCCAAACAGTTACGCGTATTTGCTTGTTTTCAAATTCTTTTCGAATCACGCTGCTTTAGCTTAAATAAGAAACAAATACGCTCGTTTCGAAAATTTGGCCGCTTCAATTTGTGCCTTCTTCTATGTGGAGAGAAGGTTCATTTTGGGATGAGATGAATAAATTGGTTGGTTATATAGAGGAGAAGAAAGCGACTTCTACTTATTATGTTAAATGTGATTCATCTTATTTTGGTGTGTTGGTTGAGAGTTTGAGCTATCAAATAAGAGGTATTGAATTTGAGCATTTTATATGTGACGTGTATGAATTTGTCTTAATTGATCTAAATATAAAAAAAAAATGAAATTAAAAAATTTTA
>NW_021353386.1:0-228 GCF_001605985.2 Dendrobium catenatum | reverse complement strand
GGCCTAGAGAAAAAGATAGGATCTTGATTTTGTGGGATAGCTTGATAGGGTTAACTAGGAGTTATTAAAATTATATATGTTATAAATTTATTTTGATAGAATAATTTCTACCTCTTAGATTACAATTTAATGGTGATTAGAATCAAACATTTTAATTAAACCGGTTATTAATTACTGGCTCTCCCTAGTTAAATGCTAAACTAATTATACACGCTAACTAGATCACTC
>NW_021353385.1:0-1096 GCF_001605985.2 Dendrobium catenatum | reverse complement strand
GAACATAATCATCATTGGGGTGACATTAAAGTCACTTAAAATTTACTTATATTTTATAAGATTTCAGGGATATTTAAAAAAAAAAAAGTAGAGTCATATCTAGTTTAGATTTACTTTCAATATAGCCATCATCGAGGATTTGGGTAAATTAACTTCACTATTCAAAATTTTTCAACTCTATTTGTTTGCCAATTTTTTAAGGCTTTAAGGACCAAACATGAACTTAAAATCATTTATCATAGTGGATTTTGAAAATGTATAATCATTTATGAATTGAAGTTTTGTCAACTCTAGTCCTTTTCAAGGTGGTGGACTAGACTTAAAATTTAAATTTACTTCACATTTCTTGCCCTAGCAGTATTCTTGGACATTCGATTTAGGAGTTTGGTGCAGTGATCAAAGCAAATGGAAGTGTTTTTAATTTTTTTTAAAATGATGTGCCTAATTTTAAATGAGATTGTATGATAGACCCACACTCTTTTTGGTGCTCTTGCATGTGCGTATTTACATACTTTATATGTGTTGACATGCTTTTTAATGAATTCACACAATGCACTTGCATAATTTTAGTGTATTTATATAGAATAATTGCACGTTTTTCATAATAGAAAATTTTGAAGTTTATTTATAATTTTCTAGTCTATATAACATTTTCAAATATCATTTTTTCATATTTGTCATGCTCGCAAATTTGTCACGTTCATCAGAACATACGTGGATTTTCCATTTTTCAAGAAAGTGGTTGTTTTATGCAATTTTTTAGTGTACTTTCATTATGTACTTGTATGATCTCCAGCCCACCTACATGATGATTATGTGTGATATCTGGTACACCTGAGGTATTTCCATGCTTCTTAACATAATAGAGTTTGAGGACTATCTCAGAATAGATGCACATGACTTGAAAGTATCCCAGGGTTATTGTATTCACCTTCACATTTTTACATGAATTTTGGGATGTTGCATATCATAATTTGAAAGTTATCTTGGAAAGTTTGGTGTAATTGATAATTATATGTAATTTTTTTATTTTTTAATATTTATAATTTTATTCATTCACCTTTTGTCCACTTGCACAAAAGGGGGTTGTGGATTT
>NW_021353384.1:0-270 GCF_001605985.2 Dendrobium catenatum | reverse complement strand
GAGAGATCTCTACCGATCATCCTGTATGATAAATGATCGTATAGTACAATTCCAAATGAATATTAGATTTGATTTGATTTATTAATCTTTAGGATTAAATTAGGTAATTTAATAAACGATCATATAGTATGATCCAATTCATACTTCATAATTAGCTCAAATTTCAAAGTTTAAATTTTCAAAATTTAAGAAATCAAGATTTGATGCATGGAAGAGTTTCTCAAAAAAGTTTATCACCTTATATGATTTGATGGTCATATAATATGATTA
>NW_021353383.1:0-252 GCF_001605985.2 Dendrobium catenatum | reverse complement strand
TTCAAAATTTCTTTAAGAAATTATTAAGGAACGATTAGATGATCGTTTTAACAATGAAAACGAAAAGATTTGAGGAATTTTTAGAGAAATAAAAATTAGGGCTTTTTGTTAAAAACCTAATTTTTAATAAAAGTTTTTAGAAAAATTATTCCTAAGGACATTAGAAATGTTTTTAAAGCATTAATTTAAATTTTTTATGAAAATATTATTTTTCTTAATTTTCATAATTATTTTAATCCGAAAATTATAATA
>NW_021353382.1:0-290 GCF_001605985.2 Dendrobium catenatum | reverse complement strand
AGCTAATTCTCCCCCTTCTTCTCTTCTTCTTCTCTTCTCTTTCTTGCTTCTCTTTTCTTCCGTCGTCCTCTCATGAGAAATGAGGGCTCTATTTATAGATTTTCTGGAATGGCATAGCTCGTAAATAGGCGTGAGATCAGGGGCGAATATGGAGTGGTCGAATGGACGACGGTATTGAACCCTTCGATCGTGCACCGTTCGTTAGACATTTGAAGGTCTTAGTGATGTCGGAATTCGGCGATCTTGGGCTCAATGGATTCGTCTCGTCGAGCCGCTCGATTCGAGTATAA
>NW_021353381.1:0-324 GCF_001605985.2 Dendrobium catenatum | reverse complement strand
GAGTGCTGAAAATGAGGAAGCTTACCATAAGTATAAATCCTGCAAAATTACACCTTCCAAAATGCTCAATCAGGCTGCACTGAATTTCGAAGTAAGGAACATATTTGCTTCCACCACCTTTCAATTCCTCCTCACTCTGTCCTTCCACTATAACTCTGAACTTCTTTTGGAATTTCTAGTAAATCTAACCTACAACGTTGACAACACAACTTTCCACTCCTTTGTTTGTCGTCAAAATATAGAAATCACCAGAGCCGACATCGCCCATTATATTGGGCTATCCACTGAAGGTACTAGGGTTCGTTCCTTTCTCACAAATGAATT
>NW_021353380.1:0-5823 GCF_001605985.2 Dendrobium catenatum | reverse complement strand
TTTATTTGTTGTTTTGAATGTAGCGCTTTCAAGCTGTAGCTAGCTATTCATCCATGTTAAGGACTTGTAATATTTATTTGATATTAACACATGGACCCGTGAGTGGGTTTTAATTAAAAAAATGATGACCAAGTGTTTAAGTTTGGATATGACTCCCAATAATAATTTTATGGAAGTATCACCAAATCCTATAAAAGAAAAGATCATCAAGCAATGTACTTAAGAACAAAATCATTAAGAAAATTTTTTTTTTTCAATTCTATTTCATGTCAAGGACAACATGGGTATTTATAGCCATTATAAATCTAAGAAAGAAAAGAAGGCATCAGCCAATACATAAAAATGATAAAATTTATTAGCCTTATTATTACTTTGATTGAAAACTTGCATCTTCAATTTTCCTTCCTTGTTTGAGTTAACAAGAATGAGATCATGTGGGATTAATTGTTATTGCCCATGTCATAATAGAATTTGAAAAGCTTTAAAATAAATAATTTTCATGGATGCTCCAAAATTCAAGTTTGAAAATTGGCATATGCCTTTTTCTTCTCTTGGTTATCCAAGTCATGGTGGTATGGTAATGAATTTATTTCATGTAAAACTGCCATAAAATTAATAATAAACTTTCATATGTAATTTATAATTTTTATAAATAATTCTCGTAAAAATATTTTTAATAATTATAAAAAGAAGACAATAATTTTTTTCATAATCTTCATTCTCTCAATAATAATTCTTAATAGTTATTAATAGTTTTCTAAGCTTTTATTTTGCATAAATAATTCTAAATATCAATAAAAAATAAACATTTTAGTTAGCTGAAAAATCAAGTATGTAAAAAATTAAAGCAAATTATTTCTATCCAAAACATCTTTTTAAAATTTTATTAAAAGAATATTACATTTCAAGTTGATGGTACTTTTAAGACACGTTTGATTGTGTTTTATTTTATTTTATTTTTACATTGTTTTGTTTTGTTTCTATTTTTTCCTTTTAAGCTTTGTATTTGAAAGATAAAATTGATTGAAAAAAATTCCTGCATTTTTTATTTTTTAAGAGGGGGGTTTCAGTCTTTATCTAAACTTAGTCTAGATATATCTCAGTCATTAGATTTATTTTGAGATACGTGCAATAAAACTTTTGATTGATTAATTGTATATTTTATTCATCTCAATGCATTATTTTGAAAGATGCAAATAACAATAGCATTAAAAAAGAAAAAGAAGGCCTTATACAAACTACTAATAACGTCATACTCCTTTAACAATTGAAGAAAATGAGGAGGAATATGATCCATACTAATATCAACCCAAACAAAACTACTACTAAGAGCAATGTTAGCACAAACATCAGCTAACTTATTACATTCTTTATTCACACACTTAAAAATGACATGGTGAAAATCTTTAATGAAAGAAAAAACTTATATTCCAATGTCGGCCTTGCACACATCCGTCTTCTTAAGACCATCCTGAATATACTTAATAACATTGACGTTATCCCCTTCAATTATAATTCCCTTGTAATGCATCATCCATTCTTTGACGACCAAAAAAAAAAAAGTTTGACTAAATTTTGATAAAAATAAATTCAAAAATTTTGAATTTATTTTTGAATAAATATAATTTATATATAATCAATCAACTTTTTCATTAACTTCGTCTGAAATTAAATTTAAAAATCTTAATTAATGAAAGTTTTTAAGCCAAAATGTAGTATAATCAAAATATACCCCAAAAATTATTTAATTTATTAAAAGATAAGTTAGTTTATCCATCACAATCATTTCATAATAAATTAAATAAAATTGCAATAAAATTCATCCAAATTAACATCTGAACAGGTTAATCTCGAGTCTATCTTTTTCTATTTTAAAATCTATACCAACGGAATTTTAGTTCAAATACTGTCACCCAATTTTTTTCTTCTTTAAACTGAATTATTCACAAAAGCTACTATTATGAAATTTTGGCCGAGTTTTCAGCATAAGACGTTAGTACTGTTAGCATATCTTAACGTGGACTGGCATTACAACACACCAAAGGAAATCATTCCTCACGATCGCCTGCTATCAGCGCAGGGCGTCGTCCTCCAGCTGCACTGGCAGCCTTTCCTCTGCTACATAACAAACCTTATCCAACTAAGCTTATATATACAATGTCACCTGTAAAAACGAATGAAAATGGAAATACATCCATGAGTTTCTGTTGCTCCAAAAACTTCTTCCTCTCTCTTTGTTCTCTAATCTATGCAGGATTGTCTTCATGGTATCAGAGCGGTGAAGCTGGGTTACTCTCCTCAATCAGCTAACAATGGCGGAAATAGAGCAAAACTCGTCCACTCAGTCGAGGACGACATCCTCACTGATTTCTTCCATGGCCAACACCGTTATTCATCCATCTTTAAAATTCCTGATGTCCAATCTCAAAAACATTGTCCACACCCACCTCACAATAGACAACTACCCTATATGGAGACTACAAATCAATCAAGCTTTCGCTGCAAATGGCTTTGAAGGCTACATCACCGGATCGATGCCCTGTCCTTCAGCCTCGGCCAATGAAGCAGACCACAAGCTCTGGAATCTTGTGGATCAGAATCTAATATCAGCTCTTTTCTCAACCATCTCTGCCTCTATACTTCCATACATTCTGCATCTGCGATCATCTCATGAGATCTGGACAGCTCTTGAATTACGTCTGCAGCCAACGAACAGGTCGATAGTTTTGCAGCTTAAAAATGAGCTACACACTGTACAGATGAAGGATCAAACTATCTCCCAATATCTAGCAAAAATCAAATCTATTGTTGACAACATTGCTGCTGCAGGAAGCAACATAGAAACGGAAGACATTATCCTCTGCAGGCTCAAAGGTCTACCAGCGTCATACAATCCGTTTAAAGCTGCTATAAGCATCTCCCGCAGCCCATTACTCTTGAATCCCTCTACTCACTGTTAAGCAGTGAGGAGATCAATTTACAAACTGAACTGCATCAAGATCTAAACTCATCTTCAGATCATCAGGCACTTTACTCATCCCGCGGAAGAGGCAGATGCAACAGTTCCAGAGGAAACAGGGGAAGAGGAACTCCATTCAATCCCAACAATGCAGCTCCCAGAACAACTCTTCCAAATGCCAAAACAACAGATCGACCCTTCTGTCAAATCTGTGGTAAAACAGGACACACCGCTGCCGTCTGTTGGCACAGATTCAACTCCTCCTACAATCCAGCACAAGAGCCAAACAGGGCTCTGCTCACTCAAATGCCAGCACCAACCTCAACTACTACCTCTGATTGGGTGTTAGATTCTGGAGCTTCCACGCATCTGACTCCAGACATAGCAAATCTGCAGTACCCCACGCCTTACAACGGTCAGGACACAATCTCTACAGCAAGTGGAACGTCTCTTCCCATCCATCACTCCGGAGCAGGCATTCTTCCACTTCCCGACTCTGGTAGTGTGTGTGAGTTCAATCATACAACGTTGAAGACCGAGAAACCATAGTGGAAGAAAATTTTTTAAAGATAACAAAGGAAAAACACCAAAATATATGCTTTGAAAATATTTACCAAAGTACATCAACATATGCATGAAAGTTGATCTTATTTGTTTTGATACCAAATGATGACTAACTTGTATGACACTGGTTTTTATGGCCCCAAGTTTATTTGGTTGAACTACGGATTATGGGAAAGATTAGATAGAATTCTCTTTAATAATTAGTGGCTTTCTTTATTTCCTAATTCCAAAATTGAGCATCTTAGCAAAACATGCTCTGACCATGCCCCTCTCTTTATGAGTGTTAAGATTTCTAAGCATATGGTTGCTTTCTCTTAATTTTTTTAAAGTGGCTAAATCTAATTGGGAGGCTCCTAATTCTTGTTATGAGGGGTTTGAGGACATGATTGTGTTTGCTCTTAAGCTTAAAAGACTTAATAAAAAGTTAAGATGGTGGAATAAAAATATTTTTTGCAACATTTTAAATAATATTGCTAAAGCTGAAAGTGATGTCAATCATTTTGAGGAGGTTCAAATTAATAAACATTGTGATAATTTGTTGGGTTTTGATTCTATTGACTTTCTTCTCAACACTCGCTCTATCTCTTAAATTAAAGTTTCTTACTTCATTCGAGATGGTTGTTGGTGTAGAGAAAGATTAGCTAATTTTATTCCCAAGCATCTTATAAATATGATTTGTAACATCTCTATTAATGTTAACATATGATGTATCACCCTATTTGTACCTTCTCTACCAATGGTGATTTTAAATTAAAAGATGTTTGAAATCATTTTAGAATTAGAAGAGATAAGAATTCCATCTACGGTAAAATTTGAAATTCCTCGACACTATTAATATCTCGAATTTTATATGGAGGATTTTGAAAGGTTTTATTTATTTTGATGAGAATCTAAAAAATAAAGGCCTTTATATCACTTCCAAATGTCAATGATGCTCCTACGTTGAATCTATGGACCATGTTATTATCAAGGTATTACATATTTTGGAGACCAATTTGGATATTGATGTGAGATCTAAATACAATAACTTCTACGACCTTCTTATGGATTAGTTTGTTAGAAGACTCAAGGGACATTTTATCACCATTATCCCTATGCTGGCTTTCTGGTTCTTATGGCAAGAGAGAAATAGTTTCAAATACCATGAGATTAAGATGAATGCTGAGAGTATTATTTATCTGATTAAGGATAAAATTCTTCAATTATATTATGGTAATGTTCTGAAGCCTTATCAGTGCAGGGACAATAAAGTGTCTTCTAGTTTTTTTAATATTGGGGGTAATGCTGGTACTCATGGCCTTGCAAATGTCTTCTACTAGATTAAACCTCTCATACATCAATTTAAACTCAATATTGATAGATCTGTTTCTAATATTGGCTCTTGTTGTGGAGGTATTATTCATGATTGTAAGGACAACTTTGTGATGGCTTTTGCTTACAATATTATGAGTTGCAATATTTTATTTGTTGGGATGAAGGTTCTTTTATAAGGTTTAAATATTTGCTTGAGTCATAATATCTCAAATATTTGGATTGAATCCGATTCCAAGCTTTTAGTTGACTTGATTTCTTTTAAAATATGCAATAATGCTTCTTTATTTGTTTATTTTGAAAAACTATGAAGATCGTGCCCCAATTTGTCTATAAGATTACTCATATGTGGAGGGAAGGTAATTGTGCTGCTAACTGGCTCTCTAAGAAAGGATCTTTTATTTTTGGTTTGTTGATTTTTAATAATTGTTCCGAGCTTCATATGGTTAGAGGTATTTTGAGGCTGGATGTTTTGTTTTTTTCTTACATGAATTTTTCTTATTATTGTCAGGTGTCTTTTCTTGGCCTAATGCTGGGTTGGTGGGTTTTTGGGTCTATTTTGCTCTTTTAGTCTATTGTTGTGTTGTTCTATTAATCTATAGTTTCACTTTCAGCTTTGTGCATGTATTAGTGTGTTCTTAATGTTGTGGCGGAATTTTATGTTTTTTTATTGTGGTCCTTGGTTCTTTTTTTATGATTGGTGCTATTTTTTTTTACTTTTGGTCTAGGCATTTGGGTTATTCTGGCTTATTTCCTTTATTTACTGGTTTTGTAAGGCTATGTCTTTGGGGTTGCCCTTTATTCTGGTTTATCGTAATCACCATAACTAGTTTTCTATCTTGTTAGTTCAAGTGCTGTGCAATTGTGTGGATCATTACTCTTGGGGTCCCTTTGGTTCTTGTTGTTGGTGTTGATACTCTAGGCAGGCTTTGGTTCCTCTGTGTGCTACTTCTGATTGTTTTGTTGATTTTGCTCTTGTTCATTTTACA
>NW_021353379.1:0-793 GCF_001605985.2 Dendrobium catenatum | reverse complement strand
GAATTAGTCATGAGTGTGGAAGAGCAGGAGTCCCCTATTTGGGAGTTTTACTTTGATGAAGCCTCCTCCATCAAATCACTACGACCTTACGAAACTCCTGTAGTCAGGGTAGGTTTGGGGCTTGTCTTTGTGTCTCCTGAAGGCCATACCCTTCGTTACTCTTACAGTCTTTCAAAACCTCGTACTAATAATGAAGCCGAGTACGAAGCCCTCATTGTAGGACTTGAGTTGGCCATTCAGATGAGCATTGTGCGGGTGAAAATCTTTGGAGATTCCCAACTAATCATTAATCAAGTTGCTAGAATTTTCAAAGTTCTTAAACCCGAGCTCTTGCCTTACCATGATAGGGCAATGGAGCTATTGTGTTTGATCCCTGAAGTGACTTTAGTTAGAGTCCCTCGATCTGAGAATGGTAGAGCGGATGCACTAGCTAAACTTGCTAAGGAGTTGGCTGACCCGAATGGAAATCCGGTGTCAGTTGTTGTTCAGTACCGACAAGCTCTGTGTCCCGCGGACTTGTCTTCTCCCGATCAGACCCTTGCAGTGTATGCTGTTGAGGAAGAGTCAGATTGGAGAGTCCCCTTTGTTGAGTACCTGAAGCGTGGTAAGCTTCCAGATGACCACTCTCTTGCTGCTCAGATTAGAAAGAGAGCTTTGTCATTTTCATACGTGAACGAAACCCTGTACCGACGCTCTTTTGACCAGATGTGGTTGCGTTGCCTCAACAACGAGGAGGCTCGTAAGGTCATAGGCGAGGTACATGAGGGACTTTGTGGTGCTCATCAGTCCGGAC
>NW_021353378.1:0-256 GCF_001605985.2 Dendrobium catenatum | reverse complement strand
TTGAAAAATTTTTGTAGAATCGACATTAAGTTTTCTAATATTTGATATCAGATCCATTTCATGACTTATGCTTTGATATTTTGATTTGTTTAATTTTATTTCAGGGTATAATGATAGAATAAAGATCTAAGATTATTTTCTTATCAGATTAAAGTTATAAAGTTTTTTTTTTGGATTATATTTATATTATATTCATGATTTAAAACAAAAATTTTGATTTTAAATATAATTTTGGTTTTTTTACAAAATCTCAAAT
>NW_021353377.1:0-1337 GCF_001605985.2 Dendrobium catenatum | reverse complement strand
ATAATTATGACACTTAAAAGTACATATGATTGGTATACCGTATATGGTTATGTGATCAATATAAGCCGTCCAATGGACTGTTTTGAATTATGATTATATTTATGAAGCATGTCATTCAAAACACTATAAATAAACCCCAACTCTTTACATGAAGGAGAATCTTTGCTTAAATTGATTAGAGTTAAAAGATTCTAATAATTAATCCCGGAGAATTTTTGCCCTACTTATATCAATCATAAGCATCTTTGCCCATCCCCCACAAAAAATTTTTTTTTGCCCACCCTAAAAAAAATAAGCTGGATCCGCCCGTGTTCTGAAGCACCATCGAACCATTGTTATTTGATAACAATCGTCGGATCTTCGCCCTTTGGCCATTGATGACCACTCCTAGAGTACAATCATTCAACCAACGTCGGCCCAACTAGAATGAGTTATAAAGAGTACCATGCATTTGCTTTAAATTTCATGAATTTCTTGAGATATACATAAATTGATATAATAAAAAAATGGTGTTCATCTCTTTTTTTCATATAGCTTTTACTATGTTACATAACAATGACAAGACTGTTGAATTGTTATTAATTTTGAGTAATAAAAACTATGGGGGTGTCAAAATAGGTTTTTAGCTTGGGCTCAGGTCCAACATGGAATTGATCTGTGCTCAAACATGTTGATTAGAATCCGACCCGCCAAGTTACCGAGTGTACTCAACCTGACCCTCAAACCTGAAATACAACCAGCACAATGAGTTCGGGCACGAGCGAGTGCAGGGTGCGACGGTGGAACGAGTCTGCGAAGGGAGCGAGCACAGCCAGTGTGGGGGTGTGGGCCAAGCCTGCATTGGGTGCAGGCGTCGGGCGAGCGCCTAGCGCGACCTACGCGCTATGTGGTCGTGGGTCCATAATCATTATTGATTTTGAGTGTGAAAAGCTGTCAAAATGTGTTTTTCGGTTGGAACCCAGAACTTGAAATGGGTTTAAATGGGTTGACCCAAACCCGACTCGCATTTTGTAACAAGTTAGAAATTCAGACCTGAACTCAGCCCACTTGGTTATCGGGTTGATTTGACCCTGACCCACGAACTAGACCACAAACACCATCGGGTTTGGGCACAAGTTGGCGTGGGGTGTTGCAAGGCTTGTGCGGGGTGCGAGTGTCGTTCGAGTGGATAGTGCCAAGCGCTGCCTGCGCATGGTGTGGGTGCGTGTTTGTCTGGTTGTGGAGTTCGTACATGAGTGCAATAGGCTCGCTGCAGTGCCAGTGCAGACTGTGGAGAAATGCATGCATGCGCGACTCAAGAGCACGGCTTGCGCGCGGTGCGAGCCTAGGAGCGGAAT
>NW_021353376.1:0-250 GCF_001605985.2 Dendrobium catenatum | reverse complement strand
AGACCAGAGCTACTAAAAATTTCAAATGCAGCGGAACGAATCATCTATATTTTTCTTTCTTTCTTTTCCTCAAAACAATCATCTATAAATACAGTACATGATTGACAGAAAAATAAAGCAGAAAGAGCCATGACTGTACAAAAATCAAAAAGTACAAAAGATACCTATAACAGATCAGACTCTGAACTCTAGTCCTGGACCTCCTTCCCTTTCTCAGAACCTGAAAACCACCAGAAAGCAAGGGTGAGCT
>NW_021353375.1:0-272 GCF_001605985.2 Dendrobium catenatum | reverse complement strand
CCACCACACGCAATAAAAGCGTGCATGGGGTCTTTGACGATACCTGTTACAAGAAAAGAGCAGTTTTCTTTCCCACTGCTCGGGAGTACTTATAAATTATTCTGGCTGTGCAAAGAAAAGGATACACCAGGCTCGCCTGGCCTTGCCGTGTAGGTTGAACCGGTTTCCCTCCTACCACGCTCACTAAAGACGTTCTTAGGTGGTTTGCCGGTCTGACATGAATGTCGAGACAGGAGGACGAGGGTCGCTCGCTTACCTTGTCATAGGTGTCG
>NW_021353374.1:0-299 GCF_001605985.2 Dendrobium catenatum | reverse complement strand
TGATGCTAGCAAGTTACCTACATAGGCATGAATGAACATATATTTAGTTCCTTAATTATCATTTTCTTTACTTTAGCTTAGTTTTTGTAGCTCTTATGAGTGATAATTGAACCAAGTCCCACTCACTTAAGCTTTGTTAAAGGGGTTACCACTCACCAATTTATCTTCTTTGGCGAAGGTAATCTAAGTGACTTAAGCTACTGAATTTAAAAAAAAAAAATCATTGAGTTAACAGTTGGATTTTCAAACCATGCAACGTTTCAATTTTAATTATTATTATTATTTTTATTAGACAGTTA
>NW_021353373.1:0-1038 GCF_001605985.2 Dendrobium catenatum | reverse complement strand
CCAGAGGACCAATCGCCATGGACGATAATTTAATTTTCTCTGGACGAAAATTTTCCAGAGACTATATCGTCCTGGACGATATTTAATTTCGTCTATACGAAAATTTTCCAGAGGACCAATCACCATGAACGATAATTTAATTTCGTATAGACAAAAATTTTACAGAGAACCAATCGTCCTGGACAATTATAAAATTCGTCTCGGACGAATAGGACTTAGAAAATTTTTCAAGCAAGTTCATATTTGATCCATGTGCTCAATAGGAGATAACTGTCTGATCATCCCGTACGAATGGATATCGTCCAGTACTATCAGTATAAAATTTTTATGATCTCCTTATGTGTGTGTGTATGTTTTTATTCACTCAATTACAATCACTCCCTTTCAATTTAATTTCAAAGAAGTGCAAACTTCAAATTTTACAAAGTATTTCATTCTGAATTTGATTTGAAGTCTTCGTAGTCTGGAGTTCATTTTTCCTGAAATGTTAGTACACACAAGAGCAAATACAAATCTTCTAAAATTGTTAGGAGATAACTACACATTTGAACAATAATGTTTGGAATCATCAAAACTACATAAGTTGCAAAATGTAAAGCATTCAAATAGCAACTATCTTAACAATCTCCCCCTTTTTGATGATGGCAAAATAATTATTGTATGTATGATTTCAATTTAAACAAATCTTTTAAACTCCCCCTGAATTGATGAATACATAAAAATAAGGAGGCATTTTGAAGTAAAGAATAATATTTTTGTTTTTCAAAAATTTTTAACAAAATAAAAAAAGTCAAACACAAAATCAAAATGCAAATAAAATAATCAAAACAAAACAAAACATACAATCACAATAATAAACAAAACATACAAACATAATAATTTCTCCCCCTTCTTGACAACAACAAAAAGTGAAGAAGAAATAGACAAGAAATATAAGTAATTATATGAAATTCATTTGAAAATTTAATCAAAATGGTGATTGACATAATGTATGAAATTTTAAACTAATAACATTAGGTAAATCATAAAAATTCATAG
>NW_021353372.1:0-317 GCF_001605985.2 Dendrobium catenatum | reverse complement strand
CTAGGGGAAAAGGGAAGAATTGCCAAGCCTAGGCTGGCCATTAGAGGAAAGGAAGAGGGAGAGGGAAGAAGAGAATAAAAAAAAGGATGAAATGCTTTGTTTATCCGTCAGAACTATCCATTGCACCTGAAAAACTCTTCTTTATACAAGGGAATCTCATTAAACTAATTACATGAAAATATGAACTTAATATAAACATCAAGCTCAACATAAAGATAAATATCATAAACTCCGACATTCTCATGGACTACAAAAACTTTTCCCCTTAAGAGTTGATCGTGGCCACTATGGAGTGGAAAATAGCTGGAGTGATGAGC
>NW_021353371.1:0-309 GCF_001605985.2 Dendrobium catenatum | reverse complement strand
TTATAAATAGACTCAAGAAGAGAAAAAATAAAGTACAAACTGACTCAACTCTAAACCTATGCAATCTTGAACTGACTTCGTTTGTTCGTCTGATCTTCAATTCCTCAAAAGTTAGAAGTAACATGTAGTCCAAGAGAATCAATAGTGTTTATCAATCATCAAAATATAAGTCATAAAAATAGATTTGCAACAATCTCCCCCTTTCAATAGTGTTTGTCAATCATCAAAACATAAGTCATGAAAATAGATTTGTAACAATCTCCTCCTTTTTTATGATGGCAAAACACTACGAAGATAATCAGCAGTAAA
>NW_021353370.1:0-235 GCF_001605985.2 Dendrobium catenatum | reverse complement strand
TTGATCATAAGACCCCAAATTTCGGGAATATAATCCCAAATTTCTAATAAAATGCTCAACTCTAATTAAAAATTCCTTTCAATCCTAAAACATAAAGCCCAACACTTAGATTAAGTTGGGACACTTCCGGAAGGTTCTGGAATCTCAAAGTGTCCCCTACCACTCTCCCCTTGAATCTGTTAATAACTGTTCAATCTCGCTCCATTCCCGTTTGATTTTCCAATAATTCTATCCA
>NW_021353369.1:0-329 GCF_001605985.2 Dendrobium catenatum | reverse complement strand
CTTGAAAAAACTTGAGAGCTTGTTCCACTTCTTCTAGGAAAGCTTGCGAGCTTGTCCTCCCTTTGTCTCATCTTCTAACCTCTTTCTTCTCTCCGCATATTCGACGCCATCTGTACATTTCTTCTTGATTAAGGGATGCAACTTTAGGAGCTTTTATTTAAAATATTGTAAGTGTCGTTTGTCAGTGTCTTTCTATTATAAAAGTGAAGTTGTTTTTTCGTTTAATAGTTGTATTTTATAAATTTTGTGGTATTTTGGAAGGTTGTTTGAATTTTTTTATATTTTCAATATCCTAGGATGTACCTTGGTGTATGCTTTTTGCTGATGAT
>NW_021353368.1:0-223 GCF_001605985.2 Dendrobium catenatum | reverse complement strand
AGAAACCGGAAATCTCCCTTTGAATCCCTCCAAAAACTCGCTGAAATTCCTGATTTTCAGCCGCCACAAGTCCCACGACAACGCTCTGATACCAATTTGATAGGAAATACTTAGATCCAAGTATTCCTATCGATTCGGGATTGGAAAACAGCAAGAGATCTGCTGTTTTCAGCAGGAAATCAGCCCAAATCAGTAGAAAACAGAGAAATCTGTAGGAAAATCT
>NW_021353367.1:0-282 GCF_001605985.2 Dendrobium catenatum | reverse complement strand
AATAGGCCCTTCAAGCCCTTAGAAAATCACTCCACTCCCTTCTTCTCCTGTTTTCTTTTCTTCTTCTCCTCCTTTCTTCTCATCTCCCTCTGTCCTTTCTATTGAGGCCTTCCCTCAGTTTTCTGAGGCCCCTCTCTTGGCAAGAAAGTTCGGAGATTTTTCTCTTCTTTCCTCATCTCCCTCTGTCCTTTCTATTGAGGCCTTCCCTCAGTTTTCTGAGGCCCCTCTCTTGGCAAAGAAGTTCGAAGATTTTTCTCTTCTTTCCTCCAACACCCTTTAAGA
>NW_021353366.1:0-325 GCF_001605985.2 Dendrobium catenatum | reverse complement strand
GATTTTTAGAAATGCAGATAGCACTAGTATTATCATAGTAAATTGGTATAGTGCCTATAATTAATCCTAAATCAAGCAACAATTATTTTAACAAAAGTACTTGTGCCACACAACTTCATAATGTAATGTATTTAGCTTCAGCATTAGATAGGGCTACTGAATTTTGTTTTCTACTAGATCATGAAACTAATAAATTTCCAATGAATTGACATGTTCCATAAGTGCTTTTCCTATCCACCCTATAGCCTACAAAGTCAGAATCTAAGTAACCAATAATTTCAAATGAATAGCTAAACTTAGGATACCAAATTCCTAAGTTCTGAGT
>NW_021353365.1:0-1650 GCF_001605985.2 Dendrobium catenatum | reverse complement strand
TAAATGAAGGAGAGAGTGAGAAAGAAGAGAAAATTGTACTTATTTCTCCGAATTTCCATAGTGAATTTTTTGGTGTAGTGTGGCTCCATTATTTTTTGCTCTATTTTGAATTTTGCATGTTAAATCCTTATGTCCTTTATTTTTCTGCAACTTTTACTTTCTTACTTGTTTCATCATTGTGATGTTTTCTCTTCTTCATCCCAATAATATATTCGTTAACAAGCTCAATAAAACGGCAAAAAAAAAAAAAAGTTCAATAAAAAGGCCAAATTTCAAGAAAGCTAGCGGGTAAACTATCAATAACTCGATCATTATCTTCATGTGATTATTCAAAGATTTTATGCTTGTAATATGATTTGCCAACTAAAAGCCAGGTTAAGTAGAAGTATTAGCCTATTAGGAGTGCATTGCATTTTATTCTCCTCGCATAGTGGTGATCAGTTTGAAGTAAAATTTTGAGTTATTTCAAATATACACTTTCTTTCAATTTTGAATAAAAATTATAGTCTTTTTTTTATAACAACTAAATTAGTTTAAAACATATATAAAAGTTAATTAAGGTTTCCTTTGAGATAATTTTTACTATATTATAAAGTTGCTGTAGAAAAAATAATTTTATAAAGATATTAATTGTATTAAACAGATTATTTTTTTTTATAAATTTTTTTGAAAGCATCAAAATAATAACAATCAAATATAAATTGTGGTTAAAGTCAGAAGAGTAAAGCAATAAGAAATATGTTTCAAACAAAACCTAAGTATAAACCAATTTTAAAGTGTTGTTATTAGTTTAAGGCTTCATTTGGGGCGACTTACTTAGTACTTCTTAAAGCATTTTTTAGTACAAAATAAAAAAATTTCTAATAAAAAGCTGTTTTAAGAAACAATAAAAAAAAGCTCTGCCAAACCCATCCTAAATTTGAAAAAAATAGGGAGAATATTTTTAAAACTTTTTGGCGAAGTAGCTCTACACAAATGTGAACATCTCAAAAAATGTTATGATAATTTCAAAATAAAAAATGCAGAGGAAGAAAATTCCAACAAAATTTTATGTTAAAATAATTTTTCACAACCAAAAATCAAGATTTCAAAATAAGACAATTCATGGATGGACATGGAGGCTCTGATGCTGACAGCAATCACAAAAAATTTCATAGCGTTTGTCATCAATGACTGATAAAATTTTTTGAACGTAGAAAGACCGCACGTTCAGCCGCTAAATTTGACAAAATATATTCTCCTAATGTTCAAATCAGTGTGATTTTATGTCAAATATACAGAAAGAGAAAGGCCATGGGATTTCCATGGGAGGGGAGAAATTATTATGTGCAGTCACTGGATGCCGTCGGAGATATATCAGAATGTACCAACTTATCATTTTACTGTCTACCGTGACTACGTACCGGGTGATTTAGCGCATCCTGATTCGCCTCCAGACAGTTCGGTGACCGAACATAATAATTTCTCATCGGATGGAGAAATTATTATTTGCAAATTCCGGATGTAAGTTTTCATATGGAGTACACCTTAATTTTCTCTCTTA
Organism: Dendrobium catenatum; assembly: GCF_001605985.2. Taxonomy (NCBI): domain Eukaryota; kingdom Viridiplantae; phylum Streptophyta; class Magnoliopsida; order Asparagales; family Orchidaceae; genus Dendrobium; species Dendrobium catenatum. The sequence continues at coordinate 107 of NW_021353365.1, read as the reverse complement.
TATCCGGCAAATTATTGTGTCCGGTATCTGGATTCGTCCGGACACCAATAAAAATGCGTCACATCACTCAAACACAACTCTCCTTGGCCTATTGGTTGAGAGCTTAG
>NW_021353364.1:0-313 GCF_001605985.2 Dendrobium catenatum | reverse complement strand
CGGATTTTCGACTCGTTTACCTACCCGGGTTGGGTTAGGGTCGACCCGTTTGAACCCGGGTCAGTTCCAGGTTCGACCCGAACCCGACCCGTGACCCGGTTTTGACACCCCTAATTTTAATGTATATAATTTTAGTTGTTTTGCTGGTTATTATTTATATTGATGGTTTATAAAAGTTGGTATATTCTTAAAATAAAAAATAGACAATTTTTCCAAAATTGATTTACACACGGCCCCACCCTTACATGCAGTCCCGCGCGCGCTCACAATTGACTCTCGTAAGTTGGATCAATCCAGTAACCTAGCAGGTCGA
>NW_021353363.1:0-214 GCF_001605985.2 Dendrobium catenatum | reverse complement strand
GTTATAAAAATTTATAACTACAACATGTTGGTTTAGATAAGGAGAAAACTTTGATTTACAAAGCTCAAATTTTCTTAAGATTTATCCAGCCACATATCGAGTTACAAAAATATATAACTGCAACATGTTAGCTCAGACACGAAGAAGTTTAAAATTTTGAAAATTTATTATTATTCAGACCCAATCCAAATAATACATTAAGTTACTAAAAGAA
>NW_021353362.1:0-448 GCF_001605985.2 Dendrobium catenatum | reverse complement strand
AGAAATTCTAAGTCTCTCAAGTGTGTGTGTGTGTAGAGTTAGTTTACATCAGTCACACTAAATATTACAATTGACTCAAGAAGGAAAAAATAAAATTACAGACTGGATCAACCCTGATCTACCCAATCTTGAGCTGTTTCCGATTTCTGTCCGATCATTGAGTCCTGAAAAGTCAGTAGAAATAAGGCAGTCCAAGACAAGTACGAGTATTTTCCAATCATCAAAACATAGTTCGTGGATCTGAATTTGCAATAATCTCCCCCTTTTTGGTGATGGAAAAATACTACAACAAATAATAAAAAAATAATAGTGTAACACACGGAATCGAAAGTGCAAGAAACATCCTAAAACTACTCCCCCTTTTGACATCTCAAAAAGGAGGGAATTAAGAACTAAAGCAAACCACAAGACTCCCTTTTTTTTTACCAAGGCATGAAGATGATGTAGT
>NW_021353361.1:0-300 GCF_001605985.2 Dendrobium catenatum | reverse complement strand
TTCTGATCATGGAAGATTTTAAATTTTCAATGTCTTTTCCAATATTTTAAATTTTCATCTCATTTCCAACTAAGAGGGAAGATGTAACTTAGATTTATGAAACTTTTTGAAACAACAATAAATTGCCTAGTTTGTCTTTTTCCCCCCTTTACCTTTTTTCATAAGTTAAGAGTTGAATTCATATATTTCCAAATTCCTCAGAGGCCTCAAATTACAGATTTTGCTCCATATTGGCATTAGCTGCATCACTGTTTGGTATCTAATCCACCTCTGTTTGTCCTGCATTTGTTTAACTTCCTT
>NW_021353360.1:0-261 GCF_001605985.2 Dendrobium catenatum | reverse complement strand
AATAAGCACCTCAAGGTATAAAATGCTAAGTACATTCCTACTGTATAGAGCCTTTGTTAAGGGGAGCATAAACACCACCCTTTTTTCTTAAAAAAAAAAGGAGAAGAACTATTCATTATCTAGATCTATATTGATTATATTTTATTTGGATCTTTTGAAAAAAGCTATCTGATAAATTTTTTAAAATAATAAGGAGTTTGAGATGAGTATGATGGGAGAACTGACCTACTTTCTTAGATTTAGTATGAGGCAGAATGATGA
>NW_021353359.1:0-247 GCF_001605985.2 Dendrobium catenatum | reverse complement strand
CATTTCCACACTTCTATTGTAATATCATTAGGTCCAATAGTTTTTTCACCCTTAATTTTCTTTAAAGTTTATCTAACTTCGATTTTATTAATATTCCGATAAAAATAGATATTTTTATTTTCATTTAGCGTGCTAATGTCACTATAGTTAATATTATTTTCATAATCTTCATTAAAAAGTTTAGCAAAATATCACATCCACCTTTTATTGAATATCATGTTCTAAGAAATATATTTTTTTGATCTTT
>NW_021353358.1:0-372 GCF_001605985.2 Dendrobium catenatum | reverse complement strand
GGGGTAATTAACTATAGGGGCTTGCGTCTATAGGAAAGCAGAACTCAGATCATAAAGTCCTCGTAAATGAGGGCGAAATCTCTGGGTAGTGTCTTATCTACAAACCCATCTGCCTTCCAAAATTTACCCCTGAACTTATATTCTGTTAAAACTCCCTTGCCGAATATAAAAAATAAATCGTGCAGCGGGGAGGCCGGGGCCGAACTTTCGGAGCCCACAGATTTCTGGCGACTCCGCTGGGGATTGGTTTATCTTTCCATCTTTGGCTAGTCGTCTAAATGCTATAGTAGCAGCAAAAAAAAAATAATGATGATATTGAGCTCTATACGGTGAACATCATTTCATGAACTTGCTAATGCATTTTTTTAATTT
>NW_021353357.1:0-224 GCF_001605985.2 Dendrobium catenatum | reverse complement strand
TGATTTATCATTTATTTCCAATCATATGCATATGCAACTAATATAAGAAAGAAAAGACATGGCTATACGTGGTTTTTTTCTCTGTATCTAGTTATGTAGGCCAATTCTACATGAATCTGTCTCAATTAAAAGTCATTTAGGTCAGGTGACTTTTGTATCAGAAGTCATCATTTCCTACCCATCGACGTATAATATCATATTAATTAATATGTCTCCTAATGCCT
>NW_021353356.1:0-257 GCF_001605985.2 Dendrobium catenatum | reverse complement strand
TTGTATAAGTATTCAGCCTATGAAAATAGAAGTGTTTAAGAGACTAAAATTTTTTTACGTGAAAAATCGAAGAAGGGAAAAATTATGAGGCCTAGCTCAATTAAACAAATCTAAGAATTAAAAATACAATAAACCTTCCGAAGGAGATAGGATTATGCTTAGTTGACAATAATTATTTGATTCATGTTATATAGATAATGAAAATTGAGTGCTCAAAGGTGGAGATTAAAACAAGAGGATTAGATATTAATAGTCAA
>NW_021353355.1:0-364 GCF_001605985.2 Dendrobium catenatum | reverse complement strand
GGATGATCAAATAATTTTGGATCATCCAGACCTCCTTTCTGAAGTGTTTGTCTGGTTGATAATCTGTGATTTGAACTAATCATACAGGATGATATGTTATCATCCTGAATGATATGAACAAATTTCTTCTGTTCGTCCCAGATCGTCCCAACTGATTAGGCTTAAATTGCACTGATCGTACAGGATGATATTTATATAGTCCTGGATGATAAAGTTGGAAAGTTGCAATTAATGAGCTATTCCGAAGCTCTTATATTTAAGAGCTATTGTTCTTCACTTTAAAAGATCTTTTGCATCTTTCTTGACCTGAGATAGCCAAGAGGAGAGGGAGAGAGAGGGAGGAACTTGTGAGGGGAGTTTGTTA
>NW_021353354.1:0-432 GCF_001605985.2 Dendrobium catenatum | reverse complement strand
CTCCGACATCCCTATACCGCAGTAACAGTAGCAACAACCTTCATCAGAGAAGTGGTCAGATTACACAGAGTGCCAGAGGCGATCGTATCAGACAGGGATAAGGTATTCCTCAGCCATTTATGGAGGGAGTTATTCAAATTGCAGGGAACAGTTTTCAAGAGAAGCACAGTCTACCACTCCCTGACGGATGGCCAAACGGAAGTAGTCAATAGGAGCTTGGAGACGTACCTAAGATGCTTCGTTTCAGAAACACCAAAGCTATGGGCAAAGTGGCTATCCTGGGCTAAGTATTGGTACAACACGTCATTTCACTCAGCTTCACAGATGACCCCATTCAAGGTGTTGTACGGACGGGATCCCCCACACTTGGTACACTTTGGGAGCAATAGTACTTATGTTTCGACAGTAGAGGAGTACTTGGTGGAGAGGGAT
>NW_021353353.1:0-369 GCF_001605985.2 Dendrobium catenatum | reverse complement strand
CAGTCAATTATCTCAATCGGCTCAAATCCCAATAAACGGTCAAACCAATACAGCGAAAGATCAATTGGAATCAAATCAATACAATTAGCTTCATAAAGAAATCTATTCTACGATAAATCAAATCCATACGGCAACAATCCATTCAATCAATCAATCGATAACCGGTACGACGAATCAATGTATCAATATATCAATAACCTATCAGGATCTGTCGTATCAATAATATCCATATGTCAATATCATATCCATATCAATGTCGATGTCGGTATTTATCAATCGCTACAATCAATATCAATGTCAATCTCTATGATCAATACGCAGAATCCATATCGATGTCGGTGCCGGTATCTATGAATCAATTAAGTCGAG
>NW_021353352.1:0-243 GCF_001605985.2 Dendrobium catenatum | reverse complement strand
AATATTATTCTTATAAATATATTAAATTATAAATATATAAATATATTATTTTTAAATGATATTTATATTTATAATTTTGTATTATATTATTATATATATATTTTTTAAATTTATAAATATTATTAAATGGTCATATATTCAATTATTTAAATTATATTAATGATCATAAATTTTTTATATTATAAATTTATATATTATATTAAGTGTTATTCTTATAAATATATTATTATTAAATGATATTTA
>NW_021353351.1:0-1152 GCF_001605985.2 Dendrobium catenatum | reverse complement strand
ATGGGAAAATCCTTTGTACGACCTTTTTGTAAAGAAAATTCCCGTACTAATTCAAATGTTGTAGTTACATTTTTCTTGTAGCTTGATGTTTGACTTAGCACTGGGTCCAAAATCTCTTTGCCCAATCTTTAGTAATATGTATAGTTACTTCTTTTAGTAACTTAATGTATTATTTGGATTGAGTCCAAAACTTTTTAAATCTTTAAAATTTTAAACTTCTGTGTCCTAGCTAATATGTTGCAGTTATATATTTTTATAACTCGATATGTGGCTGGATAAATTTTAAGAAAATTTGAACTTATAAATCAAAGTTTTCCCCTTATCTAAACCAATATATTATAGTTATATTTTTTTTATATAGCTTAATATGTGTGGTAGGACAAGGTCCAAAAGCTCAAACCTTCAAATCAAAACTTTCTGCTTGTCCTAATAACATATTGTAGTTACATGTCCTTTGTAGCTTGATATGTTTGCTAGGACAGGGTCCATAATCTGATCTATGCAAGATTGTCAAGATTAAAGTCAATTTATATTGAGAAAAGTTTGAATGTTCAAATACAAGTAAAGCTTATAAAAATAATTTTCTTAAGGAAAATAGCAGGTTGATTTCTTTTAAAAAGAACTTTACCTCTATCTTTCTTAATTTATAATTAAAACTTCATTGTGGTTGACTCCTCTAAACACTTAAAGAATAAGACCTATGGTTATCAATGCTAAAAAGAAAAGTATATTCCCTCCCTCCCACCACTTAGGTGGATTGACACCTTAGATGAAGGTATATTTATTCTCAATTTATGTTGAAATCTCAAAGCACAAAAGTTCAACTAATTTTGGTCGATTTTAGTAATCGTCTGAATTAAATTCAAATGTGTTTCCAAATTTTATATTCAACCATGTTATAATGTTTCTAATATTAGAAATGTATAATTATTGGTTGATGTATTGAAGTTTGAAAATTATTTTGAATTCCCTCACCTTTTAACCTTCTTATAGGTTAGAGTTTATGATGCTTTTAAATCCTATTTCCTAAGAGTACTACATAGATACGACGATTTGTCCTCTGCTATGTGGTTTAACTCTCATGGAAAATAGATTTCAAGGCATGCAATAAAGAGAAATGACTTAATCAATTATAAAAATATTTGTTCATCA
>NW_021353350.1:0-904 GCF_001605985.2 Dendrobium catenatum | reverse complement strand
TATCAATTTTAACTTTGAATTCTGAGTAACCTCGGTATTGCACGGGACGATGCCTCTGCCTGTGGGGTTCTTCTATCTGACTGACGTCGCCGTCTTCTTCATCGGTGTCCTGAGGATCCTCCTCATTCCTGAACATCTGCAATTCCGCCTCTAAATCTGAACGATCAGAAGCGGGTATGGGATGGCGGCGCCCGTTCCGTTCAAGGCCCCCACCTCGTCGCCCCCCACGAACCACAGGCGGTTCTGGCCCTGGACGATGGTGTCGGTGTGTATTCCTTGCCCGATTGAGATTAAACTCGCGACGCATATCAATGGAGAGGCGCTGGACATCGGTCGACAATGCTTCCAATTGTCATGTGATGTTGGCCTGGCTCGTCCACAGTGCTTCAAGACTCCGAGCGTCGTCGGTTGCAGGTTCCTTACCTCAGTCGGTCATCTTGCCGGATTGGCTCTGATACCAAGCTGATGGAATCCCTGATAAGAGTTCGCCGGAGAGACCTACAAACCAAGAACCTGCAAAAGCTTGAAAATAATGAGAGCCAATGTAACAGTAAATCCCAAGGTATATTCACACCTGGGAATGTTTCTTAGGAGCATAAGTTCTGGTAAAGTTTTCCAAATACAAATGGTTACCTCTCCCTTCTTTCTGCCGGAGTATATGTATTCTAGAATTCTAATTACTTAAAAGCAAAATACTTGTAAAAGGCCAAAAGGGCCAAAAAGGTAAAAGTGCACTAGCTACTAAGCTAGCACATCACTGGTTCGTGCGTCTGGGTAAAATAACAGAAAAGCAGAAAAAGTGCTCTCGTGGAGCACATGGTGCTACGCGCTGCATCAAATTTTAAAATATTCTCAAAACTAGATCATAGGATTTTCATGTCACAATTCAACACAACAGGGCTTG
>NW_021353349.1:0-1705 GCF_001605985.2 Dendrobium catenatum | reverse complement strand
TAATTTTATCTATTTGTGTTATTAATATATCTTATATCCTCCATTGTATATGCCATTATACCCAAAAGAAATCAAGGCTACTTTTCTTCTTCCTCTTTTTTTTAATCTTCACTTCATGCCACTCAAACCATCTATTTGATACAAAAATGCTTGAATCTTGTTGACCTCTAACTATCTCGCAGACTACTAACTCGTGTAACTACCCACGTTCGCTCCGACATGTCTAAACAATGCAACGATCATGTAACTCCTGACGACAATAAAATTCACGCAGAACCGCTTCCTCCCTCTATTCGACACACAAAGACATAGAACTCCCTCTCTTCTCTTTGTTTGCATGCTTCTGATCCACCTCCGTCAACCCGACACGACCGACCCAATCCATCTGATTATGCCGACAACGGTCTCGATCCCGTGTGCCTGCGTCCGACCTCCCACATACATGTGATTCCTACGGCTTCTCTATACGCATGACACCCGACCCACCATCTGACTTCGATCGACCCGATGCCGCACGCACCAACCCCACCATCCCAACTTCGACTCCGACCTCCCTATGGTCTTGTGCAAACAGCTTGCACCCGACCTCCTTTCGTTCGGTTACGCGTACAGCTAGTAGTTGGCCTCCATCGATATAGTCAAACTTCGACACATCTTTGATAAATTACCTCTCTTAATTACACACCAAATAACCTCTCATGTAGTCAATCATATTTGTTCTCAATATTTGATACACTACCTCTCTTTATTACATAGCAAATAACCTCTCATGTAGTCAATCATATATGTTCTCAATGTTTGATACACTCTCTCTCTTTATAACACAACAAATAATCTCTCATGTAGTCCATCGTATCTAATGAAAATCAAATCTATAATAACTTTGACAAATCTTTGATACACTAGCTTTCTTTATTACACACCAAATATCCTCTCATGTAGTCCATATTTGTTCTCAATGTTTGATACACTACCTCTCTTTATTACACAGCAAATAACCTCTCGTTTAGTTAATCATATCTAATGATAGTCAATGCTTCATTATGCATATCTATAATAATTTCGACACATTTTTGATACACTACCTCTCTTTATTATACACCAAATAACCTCTCATATAGTCAATCATATTTGTTCTCAGGTTTGATAAAAACATGTGATGATACTTTATTAGCTATGCATATTTTTCTATTAATTGGTTTATCACTAGAGTCTCATCAATAGAAGATCTACCTCTAATAAATTGAGCTGATTTTGTTAATTCAACATTACCCTCTCCCATATCTAAACTTCATGAGCTATGTGATAGATTCCTCTATAATTTTAATCAAGGTTGTGAAAACTGGACTGGACAGTGAACAGGAAGAATGAGAGGTTTACGGTTCGATCGAACCGGATTACTTAATAAATATATTCAAAATATATATTATTCTTCCAATGCATTTCATGATATATTCTAAAAAATCACATATTCAACTTGCACATATAAAAATGAAATCTAAAAAGAGAAATTTTATTCAATTTGAGTTTTTTTACATAAATCAAAACATCTACTTGTAGGCACCTCATTTCCAAAACTAGGATATGACTAGCATAAGTTCAATTTAATCCAAACTTAATTTATGAATGAATACAACTTAAAACCACAACCAGTAAATTTTAAATCCAAAATTCTAAAACCGGCAATGAAAGTTTATGCATTTAA
>NW_021353348.1:0-446 GCF_001605985.2 Dendrobium catenatum | reverse complement strand
CTTCAATCACATGGCCAATATGCTTATGAAATGGACAATACAAAGGATGATCTGTTTGCCCTTCCTCTTCTACTCTTTTGTTGGGTGGAAATATCAAAATATTTTTCTTAATCAGGAACTTGAAAATCTTCTTTACACTCTCCCTTTTAAAGGGATACTCCTTGCTAAGCTTTTCTTGTAAGTATTGTTGGCTTTCTGGAGTTCTATAAGAGGGCCTAGGCTGCTGACTCTGTGGTCGTGGCTGAAACTGAGCAGGAGGTTGTACTGGTGGTGGTAACTGAGGTCGGGGCTGAAACTGAGGTCGTGGTGGTGGTGGGCGCTGTGATACTGAACTAACCATGGGCATCTTGCCCCTATCAAGAGCATCAGAAGTACTATGCACCTCCCCCTTCCTAGGAGGTGGTGCCCTAGAAAACTCCAAACGCTGAGGTCTACAGATGGGTTGA
>NW_021353347.1:0-260 GCF_001605985.2 Dendrobium catenatum | reverse complement strand
TAATTATATAATTTTATACATAATTATTTAATTATATACAAGTTCAGATGTACGTGCGCCAACTACGCACATTTATATTAAGAAAAAATAAAAAAACAATAACTGTGTCATATATTTTATTTAAAGCTAAAAAAAATTACGTTATGACATTTTAAATAAATGAAATCATATATCATTTGTCGTAGCTAAAAATTTAAAAATTTGGTTTTTGACCCACAATAAATATTGAACAGTTGTATAAAAATCAAGCCAGAAAAATA
>NW_021353346.1:0-267 GCF_001605985.2 Dendrobium catenatum | reverse complement strand
CTTTTTCCTTAATGTTGATTACAATCCCCATTAAGACATTCCTAATTCAATTCACTTAATTTGAGAAGAGATTTCATCCTTTTGAAATTCAAAATTTGAATTTCAAAAACCTTCCTAAATTGACTACACCAAATTAGAAAAGTTTTCAAATTTTGAATCTAATTTAATACTAAATTAGATTGGATTTCTTCACCTTTTTCCTAAAGTGAGTTGATGCATTAAGGAACATTAATTTCCCTCCCCAATCCCCTCTTCCTCTATGCATGC
>NW_021353345.1:0-200 GCF_001605985.2 Dendrobium catenatum | reverse complement strand
TTAATAATAATAATAAAAAATTATATTGTTTTTATATATAAAAAAAATTATAGTGTAGAGGACGACGATACGAGTCCAACGAGGTATTGTACGTTAAAAGGAAGTTGAGGAAGGAGGTGGGAGTAAGGCATTGGTAGAGGAGGAAGAGTTGCATCTGGACATGATAGAAATCTCCTTGAAGTCAGTAGTGGAATTAACTC
>NW_021353344.1:0-228 GCF_001605985.2 Dendrobium catenatum | reverse complement strand
TTTCGTACAGACAATCAAATTCGTCCAAAATGTAACGACTTTTCATAATCAACACAACTTACGATATGTCCCTTCGTACAGACTTTTGACTTGACCGATCGTACATACGAAAATAATTTCGTGCAGACGATCTAAAAGTAACTCGTTTAAATGTCTCTTGAAAATCGTCCCCTACACTGAAACGACATCTATTCGTTTGGACGAACCAAAAATTCGTACAGACGAAAT
>NW_021353343.1:0-538 GCF_001605985.2 Dendrobium catenatum | reverse complement strand
TTGCACTGAAGGCGCACAAATCTGACTCTGATTCTTCTGGGTCTGAGAGCGATGAAGTTTTCTTCATCACAAGGCAATTCAAAAGCTTTCTAAGGAAGAAGCAAAAGCATCATTGGAGAAAAGGTAAGGATCATAAAAATTCTAAAGGATATTCTAATGTCATTTGTTATGAATGTAGGAAACCAGGACACATGAGAACTGATTGCCCTACACTTAAAGATCACTCAAGCAAAGGAAAGGGTGAGGAGAAACCTAAGCTAAGGAAGGACAAGATGAGAGTTCAAAAAGCATTTTGGGCGGATTATGCATCGGACTCATCGGAGACAAAATCGAAAGTTGAGACATCGAAATTGTGCTTGATGGCGGACGACAATCTTGATCAAGAAGAGGTATGTGAACTTTCCTACGATCAACTACTTGAAGTTTCTGAAAAGATTCATGCATCATATAGGAAATTAAAGAAAACACATGCTAGCTTGAAATTAGAGTTGTTGAATCTACAAAAGAGCATGAAATTTTGACTAAAGACCATCAAACG
>NW_021353342.1:0-242 GCF_001605985.2 Dendrobium catenatum | reverse complement strand
AAAATATCTTATAAAATAATATATCAAAGTAGTTTATTAAACCGCCAAAACTCAAGATCAAGTCCTTGAAAGTCTCAAGTGATATATGAAATCTTCTAAGTTTTAAGAGTTGGAAGAAAGGAAGATCTCATTTTATGCCTCTTTTCCATTGAATGGCGCACTTTGCGCATCTTTTTATTATTATTTTTTTTGATACACTTTGTGTTTGTGTGTGTATGTATATATATATATATATATATATA
>NW_021353341.1:0-282 GCF_001605985.2 Dendrobium catenatum | reverse complement strand
ACAACATTTGAAGTGAAACTCAAATTGTTGTTGTATTTAATATCAATCTTCTCCATTAAAAAAATTCCTATCCTTGCCATGCTCAGAACTTTGCAACAACATTTTATAGTAATCTAATATGTGTTGGTCATGTTCATGAGACCAATAATATTATAGAATATAATGCTTTATATCAAGTATGGACCTTCCAATCCTCAGTTCAACTATAGATTCTCTATTACGATCAAGTTCTTGAATTCGACCCTTCAGAAAATCTATTGATACAAGGTGGCTGTTATGAAC
>NW_021353340.1:0-207 GCF_001605985.2 Dendrobium catenatum | reverse complement strand
TTTAGTTTTAGTATTGATATTATGAATTGATATTGTAATCTTTTTTTTTTAATATCAATATTTGTGTGTTTGCTTTAGATTTGAATTGTTTTTATAATGTATTTAGTTTTTATGAATTTCATTAGTATTTTTAATCTTAATTGTGCTTAAATTAGATTGTAATTTGAGATTAATTTCATTAGAAAATCTAGTCTTTCTAAATTTAAA
>NW_021353339.1:0-254 GCF_001605985.2 Dendrobium catenatum | reverse complement strand
GATTGACCTTTTGGATCTCTAGATATTTGTTCTAGATATCACACTGGGGCTTTCATTTAGTGGATCTCCAGAGATTTTCTTGGATGTCACACTAAGACTCGTTTAGTGGATCTCCAAAATTTTGCTTGGATGTCATACTAAAACTTTCTTTCTCCATAGATCTCTTGGATGTATCAATAGATGGTTGACATACTGATTTCTTTTGTCCTGTGCTTTGTGCTGCGGACATTGATGGGGAATTTCCTGATTTGTCT
>NW_021353338.1:0-319 GCF_001605985.2 Dendrobium catenatum | reverse complement strand
CCGGTGCAGCATGAACAGGGTGGACCATCAAGACCACTAGAGGTTGGCGCTAGCGATCATGCAGCAACAACAGATAAATGTCAATACATTGAGCCTGACGGCGATAAGTAAGTTCAATTTAAGTTATTAAGTTATTTTTATTTTGATATATTACATGTTATTGAAAAAAAAGTCACTTGCTGCTTCAATCCTTCAAGGCCACCTATACATATGATCCGGGATATAATAAAGAATAAATATGATGCTCCTTACTTATCCTGGAAGAAGATCCCAAAGCCGGTAAGAGATATGTGATTTGGAGAATTTCAGGTATGTTTTT
>NW_021353337.1:0-806 GCF_001605985.2 Dendrobium catenatum | reverse complement strand
GTTCATTCCGTACGAAAATATTTCGTACAGACGATTCAATATGACCAGAATAAAATGGCTTTTCGTAATCAACATGACTTACGAAGCGTCCTTTTGTACAGACTTTTGACCAGTCTGATTGTACAGACGAACACCTGTTCGTCCCAGGACAATCAGAACTTATATCATTTTAATGGCAGTTGAAACCGTCCCCTACATAGAACCGACATGTGTTCATCCAGATGAACTAAAGGTTCATACGTACGAAGTTCGTATAAAAACCTACCTTATCCATTCAACCGCTTCATTCATTCATCCCATCGATTGAAAAAAAATAGTTTTATACGATCATAACAATCATCCAGACAAAGTGACCATTAAGCACTGAAAAACTGCATACAAATGGTTTAAAATCTGACACTTTGACACATTACACAAATCGTCCTGTACGAAAATTTTTCGTCCTCGACGATTGTCACTTAAAAAAAATTTTGATTTTCACACAAACGAAACTAAAATTCAAAAAACACATCAAAAACACCTTGTACAACAATAAAAACATGGACTTAAAAAAAAATCACAATAAAATGGAATAGTGCCTATAGTTAATCCTAAATCAATCAACTGTTATTTCAACCAAAGTATTTGTGCCACACAACTTCCTAATACAACGTATTCAGCTTCAACAGTAGATAGGGCTACTTAATTTTATTTCCTACTGGACTAAGAGACTAAAGAATTTCAAATGAATTGACATGTTCCGGAAGTGTTTTTCCTATCTACCCTACAGCCTGCAAAGTCAGAATCTGAATAACCAATTATTTTGA
>NW_021353336.1:0-278 GCF_001605985.2 Dendrobium catenatum | reverse complement strand
AAGTCAAACATAACTTACCAAAGATTTCAAGAAAAAATAAGAAGTAGATTTTTCGTTTTTAGAAAAGTGAATGTGTGTGTTGAACATAAAAAAAAACTTTCACGAAAATGAAAATTTTAAAGAATAAATAAAAAAAAAACATAAAATAAAAATGAAAAACATAAAAACAAAAACACAATACAAAAATAGGAAAGGCTCTTAACCATTATCTCTCTTGGTCCGATGCTTCAGAAATCAAATATGCCCATGAGATTTTTTGCCTTTCATTATTTCCCCAG
>NW_021353335.1:0-386 GCF_001605985.2 Dendrobium catenatum | reverse complement strand
GATTCAAGATTTTCAAAGTCAAGTACTTGAAGGTGATAGAGTATTTTGAGATTTAAGGATTTAGAGGAAGGAAGCCATCTTACTCTTCTTCTTTTTCTTTTCTCGTGACGCAATTTGTGTATCTTTTGACTTTTGATGCACTTCGTGCATTTCTTGATTTTTAGCGCATTCGCGCATATTTTGATTTCAATTGAATTTGAGAAGAGGCTCCACTTTCTTTAAATACCTTAAATTGATTGATCTTTTTATTTTGAATGCTGGGATCATATCTCAAGTATTAGAGAAGAAAATTCGTTCTCTTATACAAGGAAGAATAACCCTCAAAGAATACTCAATTTTTTTGAAAAGTGTATCGACTTGACTTTTGAAAATCATTGAACAAATTT
>NW_021353334.1:0-297 GCF_001605985.2 Dendrobium catenatum | reverse complement strand
GAGTCTGATTATTCAACTCTAAAATCACTTTGCTATTTATTATATTACAGAACCACCACTTGTAAGTCATGATGCCTTTTACATATTATATTATCATGTTAAAGATAGTAAAGAAATATATATTTAAAATATATGACTTTTTACTTAAGTTTGTTCCATCAGTCCGGGGCGGAACCACCTACTATTCAGGGTGGGGGCAATTTATATATATACAGAAAGGGAGGGGCAGACGGAAGGCGGCTAAATCATGGGCAGCGAGGCGTAGGCAGATGGAGTTGGGCCAGCGGGTGGGTACGA
>NW_021353333.1:0-227 GCF_001605985.2 Dendrobium catenatum | reverse complement strand
TGCTTTTTTACATGGCACTTTATCTGATCAAGTTTTTATGAAACAACCTCCGGGATTCATTGATCCGCAATACCCCAATCACGTGTGTCGGCTTCATAAAGCCATTTATGGCTTAAAACAGTCGCCAAGGCAGTGGTTCTCCACTTTGTCCGATACCTTAGTTAAATATGGGTTTCAAGCTAGCAAAACAGATCCCTCACTTTTAGTCTTTCACAAAGAATCTATTT
>NW_021353332.1:0-1046 GCF_001605985.2 Dendrobium catenatum | reverse complement strand
ATCTAAGTATGTAGTCAACTAACTTTTCTCCAGGCTTCTGTTTTTCTATCACAAGATCCATAACTGTAACAGGGTGCTGACTGCCTGCAAATCTCTTAACAAACATGTTGTCTAACTCTGTAAAACTATGTACTTAACCATTTGGAAGATCTACATACCAATCAAACGCTACCCCTGACAGACTACTAACAAACTATCTGAAAAGCAAAGCATCACTTCCTCCAGCATTACAACAACTGGCTCAAAAGTAGGCTATGTGCTGTCTTGGGTTTCCAGCACCATCAAAGATCTTGAAGGGGGGAGGCACAAACCCCTTTGGGTATGGAACTGCATCAAACTCCTCTAGATAAGGTCTAACTTTTGGAGTATATGACGAACCTTGAGACTCTGCTAATGCCTCCCTTACTTGCTTTTCTACCATTTGCTTTATTTCCTTTGATTGAGACGCTTTAATTTCTGGATCTTGTTGGTGTTCTTCTATAGTCTCAATCATTTGTTTCTTCTCTACCACCTGAACAGGCTCGGGTTGAGAAGACTCAACTTGTGCTCGGGGTGGTAAAGGACACTTATTTTGGAAAGAATCCATAGTGGCCATCATTTCTTCTATCTTCTTTTCCATATTTGAAATCTGCTCATCCTTTTGCTTTATTGCTGTACAAGATGTTGAGTTAAGTCTGGCGCTATGCCTTCCTCAACTAAAACATCTTGTAATACAACATCTTCAATCTGCTCAATATAAGAAGTTGTTCTTGTCTCAACCATAAAGACATCAACCACTGTATCATCTAGCATATCATCTCTGTCTAAGTCAAAGTTCAAAGCCTCTTCCTCATCCAGATTTCTAATACTATCTTTTAGTTCACCTATCATCTCCTCTATAGATCTTCCAGAAACATAGTTGGGATCGACATGTACATACTTTTCACAGTCTATGGGATCTGGAGTAATATTCTCAACCCTCTCCTTCTCTTCAAGTTCACTTTCTATAGGCTTCTCAGGTGAATCTACTATAGGAGAAGTAGCCTTTTCCTTGGGTCTCCAAACCT
>NW_021353331.1:0-238 GCF_001605985.2 Dendrobium catenatum | reverse complement strand
AAGAAAGTGGTAGGCACATGTATGATTGAAAACTTAAATAATTTTTTTATTGAGAATATTTTACTTATATAAGGCTTAAAGCATAATCTGTTGAGTATTTATCAGCTTTGTGATAATGGTTATAGTATAATGTTTTTCCCACTAGCTACATAATAAGCTAAAATGGAATTAATATTTTGAATGGAATTAAGGTGAATAATTTTTACATGCTTGATTTGAATTGTATTAAATATCCTAA
>NW_021353330.1:0-425 GCF_001605985.2 Dendrobium catenatum | reverse complement strand
AGCTAGTTGAACAAGACTCAAACTTGAATGAGTGGCCGCCTGAATCTGAAAAGTTTTAGGCTTCGTTTGGTTATTCCATTCCTTTTGTAAACGGTGTTTTTAGAAATGTTGTTTGAGGGAATGGAATTTTGTAACGGAGAAACCAATATCAGAAAGCTTCTCAAAACAATGGAAAAATGAAGTTCCGTAAAAAGCCCTTTTACAGAAGCGTCACATCCAAACATGGACAAAAAAATAATTACGCTGTTTCAAAATTGAAAAGGCAAAGAAAAGCCCAATCAAACAAGGCCTTAGTTTAGGGTTTAGGGTGTGTTTTTGAGAACTAAAGTAGTGCTTAGTTTTTTTAAAATGCGGCGCTACTAAATCACACATATATGATTATTTCAAAAGGAAGGTTGAGCATTCAACATAAAGTGGTGATTTTA
>NW_021353329.1:0-657 GCF_001605985.2 Dendrobium catenatum | reverse complement strand
GTATATAACATCCCTACAAGCAATACTAGAAGAATTGGCATACAATGAACATACGAGCTACATGATGACAGTGACACTCTCTGCAAGCATACATAAGAAAGATGAAATAGAGATGCACTTAACGACACAGTGAAATGTGCAAAGATGTCTCATACACCCGGTGATACAGTAGGGATGCTGCAAGCATCCGGTATCAACAAACAGTGAACTAACAATGAAGAGGTATTCGAGATTCTGGAGTGAATACCGCCTTCATGCAATCAAATGTAGGTGAATACACCATTCTCCTATCAGTAAGAATGTGCGACATACAGCAGATGTAAGTATCCACGAGCCCTTATAGAAGACTGTTATATACACCAAACGTCATCCACGAATAAAATGTCAAATGAATACAATGTATGCAAGAACCCACGGGCCACTGAAGAATATCTGTCGTGCACCCAATATATCACATACAGGCAAATACATCAAGCCTTTTTGCAACCAAATGTAAGAGACATGTAGCAAATGCAAACTCCTACGAGCCACTGTAAGAGGTCTTTTATGTGTCTAAGATATTGCTTACAAAGAAGACCCAAGAGAATCACAACAAACATAAGGCAGGAAATTAGTTAGTGCACTATGATCCACCTGCAGAAAGCAACGAGTAGTGCA
>NW_021353328.1:0-211 GCF_001605985.2 Dendrobium catenatum | reverse complement strand
TATATATATATATATATATTTCAAATATTTAGTGATTATTAAGTTAAGTGTTTGCATAGATAAGAATGATCAGATGGATGAGTGACTTTACTCTTAGAGATAGAATACAAAATCAGTGCATATGTGAAAAGGTTGGAGTAGCTCAAGTTGCATATAAGATTAGAAAGAGTCGTCTTAGAGATGATTTGGTCACATAAAACGCTAGCCTTCC
>NW_021353327.1:0-276 GCF_001605985.2 Dendrobium catenatum | reverse complement strand
GAGTTGATTGAGATGATAGAAGGTGTTCTGTCAGGAGGGCCTTGGTTTGTTAATGGCTATATTGTGGGGATGGAGAAGTGGTCATTAGAATTTTCCACTCTTTCTTTGAAAGGTTTAACCTCACCAATTTGGATTAGAATGCCTCACTTATCCTTGCAATGTTGGGATGAAGTGAATGTGGCTCGTATTGCTTCATCAATTGGCAAACCTTTAATGATGGACGGTAATATGTTTCAGTGTGGGAAAAGAGAATTTGCTAGAGTTTGCGTGAGAGTT
>NW_021353326.1:0-384 GCF_001605985.2 Dendrobium catenatum | reverse complement strand
TTTAATGTACCTCTCACTAAGTTCTTTTGGGTAATCCTCCTAAGGTTTTTCATGCTAGAATGACAAAGTCTTCTATGTCATAATTATGACTCATCAGATACAATTTTCAAGCAAAAAGTAGTAGGAGAATTAATGCAATTTAAATTTAGCATGTAAACATTGTTTACCCTTTTACCATTCAAAATATCTTTATCATTTAGGCTTAATATACAGCCAGTAGGAAAAAATTTTATACAATAACCTTTATAACATAGCTGGCTTATACTTAACAAATTATGCTTTAAGCCTTCTACCAATAACACATTGTCAATGAAAAAATTCTTAAAATTTCCAATCATACCTGATCTAATCACCTTCCTTGTGGTGTTATCTCCAAGTATAACC
>NW_021353325.1:0-344 GCF_001605985.2 Dendrobium catenatum | reverse complement strand
TAATAGGCTCCCTAACTAAGCCCAGCCCTTGGTTTAGACTTAAGTGGTAGTGGTCCCCCCCCCACCTCAAAAGAGCTAACCAATGGTTAGAGGGCCTTTCCAGCCTTTCTCCCTACCACCTAACGGCTTGGGACACTTATCCTTCATCAGGGAGAGCCCTCTGATGCATCAAAGCCGTTCAAACTTGCCCAGGCCATTTGAATAGGAAAAAAGTGGATTTTGAGAGCATTGGATCAAGACAATTTCTCTCACTCACCCTAGCCTCCCAGAGCGAGTTCTTTATTTAATTTAGATCCTGAGGGCCTCATCTACCTTCCCACTACAAAATCCAAGTGGTTGCACGT
>NW_021353324.1:0-519 GCF_001605985.2 Dendrobium catenatum | reverse complement strand
GTTTGAGGTGTTCCGCCGGAGCAGCATAATGCATCAAAATCTCACCCTTTCAAAAATTCCCTCTCTCACTAGCCAACCAATCCACCTTCCTCAAAAGCTCCAAGCGGGTCCCACACGTGGGCGGCAATCAAAGGGGGCGGAACCCCTTGTTCTGCCTCATGTAGTAATGAGCCGGCCTCTGGGCCAGATCTCGATGAATCGGCACATCAATACCACCCTCCCAAATAATCACCTTGTCCTCAAGGTGAAAATCAGAAAATTGCTATTTCTCCCTCTCGTATGGCTCCCACGTGGCATCGTAGTCAAGCAGATTCTTCCACTTGATTAGCACTTCTTTCGATCCATTTTCCTTCTAGCGAACCCCCATAACCTCTAAGGGTTCCATAATCACCTCTAAATCCTCAGTAAGCGTGGCCGGTAACTCTGAGCTGGCTGTGTAATCTCCAATTGCTCATCTCAGCTGCAACTAGGGGTGCAAACGAGTCGAGCCAAGGGTTGTTCGAGTCGAGCTCATCTGTC
>NW_021353323.1:0-861 GCF_001605985.2 Dendrobium catenatum | reverse complement strand
CATATACAAACTTGTTTATAAGAAGAATCATTTTATGAGCTTCTTTATTTGTGAACGAGCTCGTTTGATAGATCGAAAACACTCCTATATATGTTCGTGAACATACTCTAGGTGATTGTTTGTTAGTATGCTAAGGATTTTTTGTTTAAAACTCGATAAGCATAAGTGAACCAAACATGAACGAAACACAGTCCAAACATGAACATCAATCTTTTAAATGAACAAACCTTAAACACAAACAAAAAAGCTTGAATCAAGCTCGAACCAAGCTTGAACAAGCTAATAATAAATATGGAGATTTACATACATACCACTTTATACTATTCTATTTATATATTTAACACTTAAAACTTTAATATTACAAATATGCCACCCATAGTTCATTTTTATATGAAATATGAGTGGTAGAAATGAAATATATGAGTGGTAGGAAGGAAATATGGGTGGTATATTTGATATTAAAATAATATAGGGTGGTATTTATGTAATATTAAAGTTTTAGGTGTTAGATATGTAAATAGAATGTTATAAAGTGGTATGTATGTAAATTTCCCTAATAAATAAGGTCAAACATGAAAAAACACATACTCGACTCGACTCGGTTCATTTGCAGCCCTAGACAATAGGCAACCAAAAAAGAACCCAACCAACATATGAGGCGCAACGATAAAGCAATCTAGAAAAACAACAAAAAAGACTTCCATAGCCATAATAATAAAGCTAAGTTAAATATCCTATTAAATGTATCAGGATAGCTTCCCAAATAATTCCAACTATTAATTTTACATTTCACCCGAAGCTTCATAGTACGAATAATAGTCGAGAGATTGAAAATTCTATCGCCAAGGGTCCTTCATTTTC
>NW_021353322.1:0-254 GCF_001605985.2 Dendrobium catenatum | reverse complement strand
AAGTATAAATTTTATTTGTAATATGATCATAGCAATGATAGCCTTTTTGGGATGAAGCATACCCAATAAAGACACACGGTTGCGAAAGTGGGGATAGTTTGTTAAATGAATATGGTTTGAGCTAAGGATAACAAAGACTCCCGTAGACTTTTAAGTGCCCATATGCAGGTGGAATACCATATAAATTTTCATATGGAGATTTGTTGAAAGTGTTTATAGATGGTAATTTGTTTATAAGATAGTTGGCTGTCATG
>NW_021353321.1:0-233 GCF_001605985.2 Dendrobium catenatum | reverse complement strand
CTTCCGTAAGTCCATTTGGCGAGCATTCAAGTTCTTGTAGGATTCTAATCTCCTCATAAAGATCCTCCTTCAGCTGGTTCATCTTATCCATCTTGTTTCTACTCCAATAGAACAGTGCCTTAAGAGAACTGCTACATTTCTTCTGCAGTTTAGCTGCTTCTGTTCCCGAGTCCAACACATTCCATATCTCCGAAATAATTTGCCAAGCTCTGGGAAAGGTGGTCCACACATCC
>NW_021353320.1:0-259 GCF_001605985.2 Dendrobium catenatum | reverse complement strand
ATCCATTCGTACAACCCATCTTTGGTTTTGAAAGCTGTCTTCCATTCATCCCCCGGACGGATCCTAATTTGGTGATAGCCACTCTTAAGATCGATCTTAGAAAAGAGTGTGGCTCCAGTCATCATGTCCAACATGTCATCTAACCGAGGGATTGGGAAACGGTACTTGACGGTGATTTTGTTGATAGCATGGCTATCAACGCACATTCTCCACGTCCCATCCTTCTTAGGGGTAAGAAGGGCAGGAACCGCACACGGGC
>NW_021353319.1:0-1026 GCF_001605985.2 Dendrobium catenatum | reverse complement strand
CACACACATCACATATACATTGGACTCAAATCTAAGTCCTCTTGACCCAATCAACAGATCAAGATGAGTCTCCATCAGCGGATGAAACATTCTTATAGGATTTGTCTTTGACTTAGCCTGAGTGCGTAAAAATATGGTGTCATGTCATCTGTTTGTGTGACCCGAGTGGTAGTGGAAGTGGCCGATCCAAAATTTTCTGCTTAAGACAAAATTGTGAGTGGAGAATCTATTGGTGCTTCAAATGATTTATGTTGAATATCTCAATATTCCCTAATAATAAGCTAATAATTTCCTTCAAGATAAAAAAGTTCAGATTCTACCTTTTTATCCAACCGATTGATTATTGCACAACAAGTAATGCTCAATTAACCACTTGATTTGGCTTCCACAAAGAGAAAAATAATTGGAAGAGCAGCTCAAGAACTAGCAGCTTGGCTTCTGCTAAGAAAAAAGCTTTAATTTATACGTACTCATTGATGCTTTTGTTGGATGCAGTGTCTCTGGTGATTCCAAGAAGAAAATCGGCTGATTTTAGATCCATCATCTGTCACATAGATGGTCGATATGAGCTATTCAGGAGCATTTTTATTACAGATTTTACTTCAATAGAGCCAGTGCCAGGCCTGGACGTCAATCCCTTCAGTCTCTCTATGATGGCTGCTAAGCTCGCCTATGAGAACGGTGCTTTCATAGAAAACCAAGTTAATAAATATTGGAAGGTACAAACTATCCCTTATTTTTTTTTTCTCTTTTTAAATATATAGATGTTTTAAAAAATAACTACATGTGCGTTGGGTGTTGGGTTTAGGTTAACACAGAATTTTCATATATGACCTTTCTTACCTTCAAATATTAGCTTCGTTTGGAACAGCTTTCTTACAATCTTACTGCTTCTTAAAGATGCTTTTTCAAACGAAACCATAATGTCGCCCTAATTTAATCTCTTAACTATACAAACTTGATCATAGATGATCTTTTTGGATCTAAATTGAGATCAATTTTGTAAAATCGATGAACTATAGTAGT
>NW_021353318.1:0-290 GCF_001605985.2 Dendrobium catenatum | reverse complement strand
AAGGGGATGAGAAGACGACCACCCTCCTCAATATCCCCTTCGATGTCGCATGGCGGATCCGGAGCTTGAGTGGGGTCTTGTGTTCAACGCCGACGGGAGCATCAACATTCTACGTTCACCTTGTTTCGACGTAGGATTTGAAGACGAGACAACCGTGGAAGAGTACTTGGAGAGAGTCGTCCCGATCCTGGCAAGCATCTACAACCGTCAATTTTCAAAGCACACGTGGAGCCTTGACGGTCACCTACAACACCCATCCCCGCCGGCTACTTTTCCTCCGACGAAGTTCT
>NW_021353317.1:0-258 GCF_001605985.2 Dendrobium catenatum | reverse complement strand
ATTGATTCCAACTATAGTCATAAAATAATTACAAAAGAGATTATTAAGACTTCCTTTGAGATGACTTTTTTACTGTTTTTAAAATAATTTTTAATAAAAAAATTTAATTTTGTGTACTAAAAAATTATTTTTAATAACAGTAAAAAACACCATCCTAAACAAAGTCTAAATATCATAAAAAGATTAGAACAAAATTTATGTGATATTTTTAAAAGTAGGTCTAAAGTATTTTTTACAAACAAAATTTGTATATGAGAC
>NW_021353316.1:0-1289 GCF_001605985.2 Dendrobium catenatum | reverse complement strand
TATGAACACAGTGCAGAATGTGTTCTCTAGAAGAATAAACAGCCTATCAATTTCAGATAGTGTACTCGTAGTCACGCGTGTTCCTTTACAACACTTCAAAGAACTTATTTCGCGTGAGGTGCATAAAGTTGAAGAACTCGCCACTCTCTATCTGCCTCCCCGTAAAAATGGGACTGTGCCAAAGAATGTGTTATATTCCACGGGAGTTCGCGAAGAGGAGAATCATGACTGGGATTGCATGATCCTCGACTCTGAGGAATTATTTCCTACGAGGCTACCCAAGTTCAATACCAAGAATATTCAAAGAATGCTACGAAAACAAATTAATATTCCTACTACCAAATGACAGCTTTGTACAAGTCTGGGCCTCTGGTATGGGAGGAGTCCGCGTCCGTTACAGCAGAAGGATACAGACGCATATAAAGGTATCGGATTCATCAAGCGAAAATTTCTCCGGAAAGAGATTTGTCGGGCAATTACATGCATAAAAATTGAATCCGATGATGGTGATGCTGAAGAGATATACGAAGCTGATGATTATGATGAACAGCCCGTAGAAGCCGAACCTGCACCAGAAGAGCTTGAAGATGGTGGACAGGCAGCCACTATGGATGAACTAAAAAAAGTTAACATGGGGACTGAGGAGGATCCTCACCCAACCTTCATTAGTTCTCTACTACCCGAAGAACAAATAGAAGAAATAAAAGAACTTCTCTGTGAATTCAGGGACTGCTTTGCCTGGACATATGCTGAGATGCCTGGCTTATCCCCTGACGTAGCAGTTCACAGATTAGCAATCAAACCGGAAGTAGCACCTGTCAAACAAGCTCCAAGGAGAATGAGACTAGAGATTGAAGAACAGGTGATTGCAGAGACGAAGAAGCTTATTGATGCAGGCTTCATCCGAGAAGAAAAGTACGCTGACTGGATTGCTAATATCGTCCCAGTGAAGAAGAAGAACGGGCAAATTCGTGTCTGTATTGACTTTAGGGACCTCAATAAGGCGTGCCCAAAAGACGATTTTCCACTCCCTGTATCCGAACTCCTTGTTGACAACACTTCCAACTACGACATGTTCTCCTTCATGGATGGATCGTCAGGATACAATCAAATCAAGATGGCGCCCGAAGACGAAAAGCATACATCGTTTAGGACTCCCATCGGGATTTTCTGCTACACAGTCATGCCCTTTGGCCTGAAGAACGCAGGTGCCACCTACCAACGGGCGATGACTCACATATTTGATGATTTTATATATCAGAAGGTCGAGTGTTATGTAGATGACCTTG
>NW_021353315.1:0-511 GCF_001605985.2 Dendrobium catenatum | reverse complement strand
ATAAATTGTTTATATTTATATTTAAATTTATAGAATATATTATTTATGTATGAATTTATTTACTTTTTAGTCTCAAAATTAAATTATATCATAATTATTACATTATTATCTTATCATTTAAAATTTTTTAATATTTATTACGCCATCTCGTTTAACTCTAGTTGGACCCCGGTCAATCCATTGAACTTTAAACCTCTTTTTTTCGATTCTATCTTTGGCCCGAGTTTTACAACCTTGTCATATAGTATTTGGTAATTAAATAATCCATTATTTTGTTAATTAATATGAGTTAGCACATGTGAATCACAGGTAAAATCGTGATTTGTGAGTCTCGCATAATAAAGAATGAGGAGAAAGGAGAGGCAGCATACCTAGCTGCTGCGGAGGGCATGATCGTAATAAACCAGCCTTCGATCAGGGGCACACAACATCAACTTTTCCTTGAAGGGCGCTTATCCGAGCCAAGGGAGTGACATGATAAGAAGAGGTAAGATTGTGTGGGATTCAGGTA
>NW_021353314.1:0-336 GCF_001605985.2 Dendrobium catenatum | reverse complement strand
TTTCTAAGTTCTATTCGTCCAGGACGAAATAAATTAACGTCCAGTACGATTGGCTCTCTGGAAAATTTTCGTCCAGACGAAATAAATCATCGTCCAGGACGATAGGTTCTCTGTAAAATTTTCGTTCAGACGAAATTAATTATCATCCAGGACGATTGGATCTCTGAAAAATTTTAGTCCAAACGGAAATAAATTATCGTCCAGAACGATCAGTCCTCGGGAAATTTTTCGTCCAGACGAAATAATTTATCGTACAAGACGATCAGTCCTCTGTAAAAATTTTCGTCCAAACGATTAACCGACTTAGGACAGTTTTCAGCAGTTTTTAGAATCGAC
>NW_021353313.1:0-253 GCF_001605985.2 Dendrobium catenatum | reverse complement strand
CCCCACAAGAATGAAGCTACAATGGATGCCAAAGACAATAACAAAGTTTCATTCCAAGCTTAAATAAAAGCTCTCAAAATGAGCTCATTAATGCAAGTTGCCGACAATATCGTCCAGGACGATAGGCATATCATCCTGGCCGATTAGTTCAAATTCAGCTCAATGGCGTAGGATGATTTGGGATGATCAGAAGAAAATTTGTTATATCGTCCTGGCCGATCTCACGATCGTCCCGGACGATTAGTTTAAAACC
>NW_021353312.1:0-507 GCF_001605985.2 Dendrobium catenatum | reverse complement strand
TGAATTTTTTGATTCTTTGATGAGGTTGCAATATTTTATATACATCTTATTATGATCTTGATGATGTTATTTGAGAAGAATTTTAAGGGATATAAATTTTTTTTCTATACTAACATAATTAACAATCCACTCCATTGCCATCCACCAATATTACCATTTTTCAATAAACCCCACGTACATCATATTCTCCAATAGCATCACCTATTATATATTTCAAAAACATAAGGAATATTGTGAACATGATGTATGAAGTTAGAAAATCTCCATATTTGCATGATAGATCTTTTAAAGGAGAAAACAATCATCATTTGTAGATTTATTTAGTGCTGAATTTATTACTCTGAGAATTATCAACACCATCATATACTCCACTGCAATTAAGAAATAATAGGAAAAATCAACATAATTCTTTTGAGTAGAGTTCTTTGAGGTCTAGAGAAAATGATGTGGCACAAATAACATATGGTGATGGCATTAGACCAATCATAAGAGCCCAAGTGAAGAAAT
>NW_021353311.1:0-277 GCF_001605985.2 Dendrobium catenatum | reverse complement strand
CTCCACCTTGATAAGTTCGTGGCTTATCATTGCCCCCAAATATCAGCTTCGGTTGGGGGTTGGGGTTGTAGGCCTGTTTAGACTTTTCTTGATATTGCATCGGCTGTTTGCCCTTGTCTACATTGTAAATCACATGCTTTTCTCTATCAGCTCTGGAGAAGAACGTAGAGTCGACCTCACCCCTTCTAGCACCTGGGGCCTTAGCCTTCTTGGGCTTATCAGAGTGATTTTCTGATCTGGATAAATTCAGTTTCTCAAATTTGGCCACTCTGTCGAG
>NW_021353310.1:0-318 GCF_001605985.2 Dendrobium catenatum | reverse complement strand
CGATACTAGGTGATTTTCCTATAGTGATCTTAACTTTACTTGGGGCTTTTAGAATAAATACTATAAAGATTTTAGTTGATATAGATATTTTAGTGGATATTCAAGAATCTTATATTAACTCGTGTTCATCCCCAACCTTATCCTCATAATATTCGTAGTTTTGGCAGACAAAATAAATATGTGAGACACCATCACCCTTTCAATCATTTTTACGACCAATTTTTTAATCTAGTTTATGATGATAGACACTAGCTTAATCTAAAATTCAATGTATGGTCAACTAGGGGTGTCAATTTCGGGTCACGGGTCGGGTTCGGG
>NW_021353309.1:0-297 GCF_001605985.2 Dendrobium catenatum | reverse complement strand
ACATCAACACTTGATCTAAAGCCAAAACTTAGGAAGATGCATTATAACCCAAACAGATTAGTAAATCCTTTTCCTGAAGTTAGATGTTTTTCATGTAGCATGCTAGGACATATTTCACACACTTGCACTGTTCATCATAGTACACAATGGGTGTGGAGACCCAAACTGCATGATTTACAGCATAACACACATGTATTGCTTTCTTCTTTTCATAAAAAGGGACCCAAACCTGTTTGGGTTCCTAAATCCGACATTTGATGATTTTTGTAGGTGTGCTCTCACCAAAGACCTCGTGAG
>NW_021353308.1:0-1308 GCF_001605985.2 Dendrobium catenatum | reverse complement strand
AATGGCTAAGGAGTTAAGTTAAGAAAATGACCTAATGAAGACCTCATTCGTTCCCCTCCCGTAATTCATTTTGCTCGCGAGTGGCATGTAGTACCGTTCATCACCTGCTTGTTTTGCTGCTCGTTGGTGATTCACGAAATAGACAACGACGAGCTCACTTCACCAATGCAATATTCTTCTCCAGCATGACCATGGGATGCAAGTTTTTTTAACCCTAAATTTATAGCTTCTCAAATCATTGATTTTCTGCTGCGCATGTTAAACATCTTCACAATGATATAAAACTCTATTTACTTGATCAATGGGATAATATTTTGATGATTTTTTGCTGGATATATTGGATGTTTCTCCCCATTCAGCATAGCTAATGCTTGAAATTGTTTCTCTGTGGAACATCAATTCTACATAGTTCTAAGAACTCGGCTCCACAAGGTTAAAATCGTAATAGTTTCGAAAGAGAAAGTCCTGTAGATTTTATGGGATTCTGAAATAAGAGCATGTATTTAAATGGAGGATATCAGAGCTGAAGAACAATGCCTTGCACCCTTGAATTTTTTTATTAATGAAGGTTTAAATTGTTCTTAGTGTTCAGACTTCGTTGAATGTTATTGTTTTGTGCTGATGGTAGCCATCTATTCAATTAAGGAATTAAAATCCAAAATTATATGATATCTCAATAATTAAGTTTAAATGGTTATATGCTTAGTCATTATTTTATAATATTATTAATATTTGTTATGTCAGACGTTTCAACCTCGGTTCGATAACTAAGTTGAACCATCAAACCGTGAATCCCTCCTTATGCTTCGTTGTCCAGTCCAGTTTTCACAACCTTATCAGATGACAACCCTTATGAATCTTCTTTGTAGATAACGATTATGATTTTTCAAACAATTTCCAACTAGGCTCTCATCCCTTATCCATTCTAATAAGACTATCATGCTTGTAGTGATCCTTACTCACCCCTCGCATAGGCATCTGAGCATCAACGTAAGCTCTAACCATGTTTTCAACCGCCTCGAATGAATCTCCTCTTATATATCAGCAAAAAATAGTCTTGATCCAGCATGAATCTTGAAGCAAAATTGAGTTGAAAGCTTCCCAAATTAAATATGGAATCATCCAAACTCCGATTTTGGCAACCTTATAGTCAAACTGAACGTCTCAAAAAGATGAACCCATCAATACCAAAACCAGTCAGATCCAAGCCCAAATGAGTCTAAATCAAGGGTCCAAAGCATATTTGAATTGTTCAAAGCTCAATTTGTAATACCAAACAAACTCTAAAGATGACATGCTTATAGTCAA
>NW_021353307.1:0-261 GCF_001605985.2 Dendrobium catenatum | reverse complement strand
GAATTAGAACCTGGGCAGAAGTCCCATACAAGGATTTTCCAAATAAAAACTGGTTTATATAAGATACTCTCAATAGATTCAATTATTTATCTATCACCACATGTGAGTTAAAATAAGCCTATTATAGTGCTTCCTGCCCTGCATACCAATATTTTTGGGACTAAGAAACAGGCAAATAAGTACATAGGGCATCATAAACACATCCATCAAATTTATTTAACACATACATTTCTAAATACAACAAGCAAATGACAATCAAAC
>NW_021353306.1:0-390 GCF_001605985.2 Dendrobium catenatum | reverse complement strand
AGAATAAAAGGGGGGATAGAGGGCATCCCTGACGTAATCCAGCAGATGAGTTAAAAAACCCCTCCAGGTTCCCGTTTAAGCAAACAGAAAAATGAATCTCCCATATACAGCCTTTAATCCAAGATACAAATCTATCCGAAAACCCCTTTTGAATCAATCTGTCAATCAAGAATTCTCTAGAGACACAATCGAATGCCTTTTTAATGTCAAGCTTAGCACAGAATTTTTTGCTAGAACCCTTGAAATCTCTTAAAAGTTCAGAAGCAAGAATAATGTAATCAGTGGAACACCGCTTAGCAATAAAACCAGATTGGCTATCATGTATGATCAGAGGTAACACCTTCTTCAATCTATTAGCAAGGATCTTTGCAATAATTTTATAAAACACAT
>NW_021353305.1:0-363 GCF_001605985.2 Dendrobium catenatum | reverse complement strand
AATATTTATTAAAAATCTAAAATATCTAAGATTAACTTTAATTTTAAAAATCAACTTTTAACTCCTTAATTAATCTATTTAGATAATTCTTAAAATGCCATAATTATTTAAAATTCTAAAAATTGCTAATTTGATTATTAAAAGACTCAACTAACCCTCTTAAAATCAGTAACTAATTCTTTTTAATATTAATTTACCCTTTAATTTCAATTAACTAAATTAACTTAATCAACCCCAATTACTACTAAATAATCCAGGCCTACGAGGCTATTAGCTTAGCCCCAAGGAAGGTGAAATAAACTTCATAGCCTCGATGTGAAACAAAGGTAGTAATTATTTAACCTTTAAAATATATTTAAATAA
>NW_021353304.1:0-271 GCF_001605985.2 Dendrobium catenatum | reverse complement strand
AGTGTACTCACCGCGAGACTCTTTATGATCTTCCAATTTTGCCCAAAATTGAAGAGCTCGTCCTTTAAAGTGAGGCCTAACGATGCTAACCTGGTGGGATTCAGAGGTATGACATGATTCAAAATAGTCATCTAGTTGTCTAGCTCATTCCCTAAAGTGGTAAGGATCCGAGAAACCATCAAAGGTTGGCAAACGATAAGGTGACTCTAAGTGAGGTCGTGGAGGCCTAGGCTCAGGTCTCGGGTGATAAGCTGAGTGAGGCCTGTAATTA
>NW_021353303.1:0-292 GCF_001605985.2 Dendrobium catenatum | reverse complement strand
AGATCCAGTTGCATTCGATTGGAATTGAGAGAATAACTCAAATGGATTTGACTCGATTTTTATTGCTTGATCCCGAAGTAACTTTAATCAACTAGCAGCATTCCGACGGGAACCTTTAGGAATAATTGGTTAGATACATTGAGTTTCTATTTCAAATATTTTTCAAAAAAGATTTTCTGATGATCATTTTGAATTGAATCATTTAATTGATTAAGCTATAATCGCATATACACGCATTAATGCGTATATTATGCATCGGCATACATAAAAAAACAACTATTTGTGAAAGGCC
>NW_021353302.1:0-585 GCF_001605985.2 Dendrobium catenatum | reverse complement strand
ATAAGCCATGAAAATAGATTTGCAACATTTATTACAAATTAATGAAAATTATATGTTAATTATGCATATCAAACATGAGTTCACTAATTGAATTTTTTATTCTTGACTTTTGAAACATTCGACACCATAAATTGAGAAACTCTAGTTTTTTAGAGAGAGAAACTCTGTTTTTCTAGAGAGAAAATTTGTGTTATTTGAATTTTCTGTTCCCGAATTTTGCTCCTACGCCGGAGTTCCTGACGTTGAAGATACTGGAGGAGGGCCGCCTTCCGTCTCTAGCGGCGGCTACAAAATGTTTTACGAATGGAGGCATGGTTAATCTAAATCATGAAAGAGTCAATCGACAGAATGGTGATTTGAAAATTTTTAATTTAGAGACTACATTCAAATCTGCTGGACGACCGTTGCTGATCAAGGAGAATGTAGAAGATGTCCTGAAGAAATAAGTGTATGTGGAAGTCAAAGGAAAAGGGATTGTTGGAGAGGTTTGTTCGATTACGCCTCAACTGTTGAATAATGCTTTGGAACGTGATATGGTAGATCAGTCAGCTTCGTCTTCTGGAATGAAATTATATGTTAATAGGT
>NW_021353301.1:0-410 GCF_001605985.2 Dendrobium catenatum | reverse complement strand
AGAGGAGGAGGCTCCCGCTCCTGCTCCCTTTCCTGATCCTGTCCCTCTGCACCAGCACTTACCGGTTGACCAGTTGATAGAGAGGTTTGATCGTTGGGAGACTCATTTTGACGCCTACGTTGCTGCACAGGAGCAGCAACACTCCGAGGACATTGTCTGCTACGAGCAACACCGCGCTGAGGATTTAGCCCGATTTGACAGTTTTCTTACTCAGCAGCAGCAGCATGACTAGGATATCGCCTTGTTCAATGCTCAGTTCACCACACTTGCCACCTACTTTCAGCAGCCACCTCCAC
Organism: Dendrobium catenatum; assembly: GCF_001605985.2. Lineage (NCBI taxonomy): Eukaryota > Viridiplantae > Streptophyta > Magnoliopsida > Asparagales > Orchidaceae > Dendrobium > Dendrobium catenatum. Next base: position 114 of record NW_021353301.1, on the reverse strand, counting down.
CACCTCCATCTGATGATCTGGATCCCTCGTTGTTTTAGTTTGTACTTTGTGTTGTTTGTTTCCTGTCATTTTGTAGTTTGCTTGTTAGTCTTTTGTGATGTTTTCTTTTTGTAT
>NW_021353300.1:0-235 GCF_001605985.2 Dendrobium catenatum | reverse complement strand
TCTATTAGCCTAGGGGAGGTAATATTACTCAGATTTTAAGGAAAATAAATATGTGCAAACTGTAAAATATCTTTCTTATTTCTAATGTAATTAATAGTTTCCATAGATAGAATTTGCCAAGAATAACTTAGAATCATGCCATATAAATAGAGGGTCAAGTCCCCCCGTTGAAATACACAAAATTCAGATAGTTTCACCTATCCTCATGTCTTAGAGCTGTAGAAACAAAGGAATC
>NW_021353299.1:0-398 GCF_001605985.2 Dendrobium catenatum | reverse complement strand
GAGGGTGTAAAGGGATTCTGAGGTTCTCTACCTACTCCAGGAGGGAGTAAAAGGATTCAAGGTACTCTACCTCATCGAGTCGGTGGAAATATTTTGTAAAGGCTTATCCGCCTTATTTTGGGAGTAAAAGGAGAGACACTACTTTTAGTGCAATACCTGAAAAGAAGGTTTTTGGGGAGTGAACATAGTACAAGTTGATCAAACTACTATAAATTTGGTGTGTTCTTTTTATTTTCATTTTTGCATTTAATTTATGCATTATTCTGTGATTTATTTTGTGGTCAAAATTTCTAAGTTTTGTTGTTAAGAAATTAGTGTTGTGTGTGCATAAATTATTTATTCTAAAATATTCCAAAAAGATTTACTTTTTCCATCAAAAATAAAATTTAAATAACCAA
>NW_021353298.1:0-215 GCF_001605985.2 Dendrobium catenatum | reverse complement strand
CTTGTGAGGGAGTTCACAAGGGTTACTCTAAGCATTATTCCACTTATTCTTCCCTAGAGTCTCTTGTCCTTGGAAGGTTTGGGAGTGGTAAGCTTCAACGATCGATCAATGTTCTCTGCCTGCTTCATGAGGAAGTAAAAGGAGTTGGGTTCTCTGCCTTGTCGGGTGTAGCAAAAACGAGGTGCTCTGTAAGGGATTCTCCGCCTAGTTGTGGG
>NW_021353297.1:0-248 GCF_001605985.2 Dendrobium catenatum | reverse complement strand
TCGATCCGACAGCAAGGAAGCGTCGTCGAAGGAGGTAGGCCGGCAAGGTAAGGGATTTCAACTTCTCTTTCTCTCTCTCTCTCTCTTCCCCTCTCTCTCTGGACGGAAGAATGGGTAGGTCGAGCGGGAGAGAGGGCAGCGGCTTCAAGGTCGGAGGAGGGAGGAGGTCGGAGTGGCTGTGTGGGATCGGAAGCTTGGAGAGGTCTGTCGAAGGAAGTGGGAGAGATCGGGAGAAGGAAGAAGAGTAG
>NW_021353296.1:0-367 GCF_001605985.2 Dendrobium catenatum | reverse complement strand
CACACCTCTATTTGAATATCTAACATCTCCTAAATCTCTTTAACTTTGATTTTATTAATACGCCGATAAAAAACAAAAATCTTTATTTTCATTTAGGGTGCTAAGGTCACTGAAGTCAGTCTCATTATCACAATCTTCATCGAAAAGTTTAGCAAAATATCTCATCCACCTTTCTTGAATATCCTCTTGTAATAAAAGCACTTTTTGGTCTTCGTCCTAAATTTACTTCACTTGAACTAAATCCTTACTACGCATATCTCCTTGTATGGCTAACTTATACATATATCGTTAAAATAAAATGTTCTATTTAAGGGGAGCTTTTTAAGTTAAAAAAGAATAATTAATGAAGTGAAATTATAACAAAATG
>NW_021353295.1:0-331 GCF_001605985.2 Dendrobium catenatum | reverse complement strand
TGGAAGAATATCCTGCGAAGCCTGAATATTAGAATTAGCCGGTTTGTTAGTGTTCCTTTTCCTCAAGTGAGGATGAAGGTAAAAACATTCCATTTCACTATGACCCAAAAGCTCTATGGTGATCAAAAAAACTTGGGAAATCACTCATGATAATCTTTTAACTAAAACCATACTTCTTAGGTCCTACCCAAATAGAATTAGGATATTATTTTGTGATATCGAACTCAACTATGATACGTGCCATAGAAGGAAGGGATCCTGAACTAGTGGAATTATATGTTTGTAAAGGGCGAACGAACAATAAACCGAAACCATAGAAAAGGTTATGAGT
>NW_021353294.1:0-200 GCF_001605985.2 Dendrobium catenatum | reverse complement strand
TCTTTCTAGTACTTTCGGGAAAATGGTTTTATTCAATAAGTTAAGTTTTCATTTGGGACGACTTTTTTGTTGCTTCTTAAATCAGATTTTTAATACAAAAATTTTAAGGTTTGTACTATAAAGCTGCTTTATGAAGCAGTATAAAAGTCTTCTCAAATAAAGTCTAAGACTTCATTTGTGACAACTTTTTTACTACTTTC
>NW_021353293.1:0-222 GCF_001605985.2 Dendrobium catenatum | reverse complement strand
GAAATCCTGCCCGAATCCCGTGTCTCTTCCTCGATCCGGCTCCCATTCGCGTCTGTAAATACCGAACCAAACGGAGTCGATCGCTGCTCTCCTCCACGGCTCTCTCCCGATCTCTCGCTGCTCTCGACCTTCTCCCTCTTCACCTCTATGACTCCAGTCCGACACCTCCACGACCAGAGCCGCTTGATCTCCAGACTGAGCCCCGCTCCGACGCCGCAAGTG
>NW_021353292.1:0-200 GCF_001605985.2 Dendrobium catenatum | reverse complement strand
TCTATTGACAGGTTAATAATATGACGCATGTAAAGTCTTTCATTACTGTATAGCTGGGTGAGGGAGCTAGAGTGCAATTCCCTCAATCTATTCTAAACACATGCTATGCTGGAGCAACCATTCAATTCGGAACTAACTTCGAAGTCATGTAGTTCCAATAATTCTTTCCTGAGAATACTGTTAGCGTACCAACTGTCAAA
>NW_021353291.1:0-238 GCF_001605985.2 Dendrobium catenatum | reverse complement strand
CAATAAATGTTAAGTTGGCAAAGCATATTAGTTTTGTTTATTGTTGTACATGATACTCATGGTATAATCATGTTGAGTATATAAATTGTAATTACCATGTTGAATTACATAAAACTGTTGATTATTTGTAACAACACTTGCATTATCTGATTGTATGCATGTTAGTAAAATCCTATTGATTTTTGGCTAGCTGGGATCGAAGAGTCTGGTGGCAAGAGAATTCTGATTTATGTTCCTT
>NW_021353290.1:0-201 GCF_001605985.2 Dendrobium catenatum | reverse complement strand
CCTGCAAAGAGAAAGGTGCGAAAATTCTTACATTGACATAAAATGAACTACGGATATCTTTGGTATTCAACGCGTATTTGCTGAAGAAACCAAAAAATAAATTTAAATAATTCCTAGTAACTATAAAAGTTTAAATTTATCTCACCATTCTCGTTCTTTCTGCATATTTTCTTTGTACCCAATGTGTATAATCTGCGTAAA
>NW_021353289.1:0-257 GCF_001605985.2 Dendrobium catenatum | reverse complement strand
ATTTAGACTACATTAATGTCTAATATTATTATTGCAATTTTGATGTTTTCTTATTTTGTATTTCTCTTATCAATAAATATTTATGCACTTAAAAAAATTTGAAATTTTTTATTATTGATTTTGGAAAGAATACGATTACTCTTGAAAAATATACAAATGTAAAAAAAAAAAAATCAAAAAATCAAAATGAATGCACAAAGGTTCGCAATTTGAAAAAGATGCACAAAATAAGCCCACAAGTGAAAAGATGCACAAAA
>NW_021353288.1:0-575 GCF_001605985.2 Dendrobium catenatum | reverse complement strand
TTTTGAACAGTTTAAGCTATTATGAGTATTTTTCTAATTTGAAATGGATTTATTAGATTTTTCTAAATTTATTGGGCCCTATTTAATGGGTAAATTAGGGTTGGTTAATTAAGGGGTCTAAAGAGCCCTAAAAATTCCTAAAAAATTCTAGGATGTTCAAAATGTCACTAAATTTAAATGTTGAAGTTCTCATGTCAATCAGTTATCTATCCTAGCTCCTAAAATTTTTTTAAGTTTGCTAGATGGGTTCTTAGTTTTTGTTCTTAGGGTGTCACTACGTTATATGGATTTAAAATAAAGTTTTGGACTAACCCTTAAGGTAATAATGCATGGAATACACAAAATCAGTGAACACACCATGTCCTTAGATCTATGAGAGCCTAGGCTAGGTACTCGTGCATCCTACGCGTGCAAAATATGATAAAAGAAAGACTAAGTATGATTAACAATGTGATTAGTGAATGATTGGGACTCAACAATTCACTAATTCACTTCCCCGTGATTGCTCTTCATATGAATGATCTATGCTTAAAATTTCATTGGAGTGGATCTCCTAAAGTTAATTGATTTAATTA
>NW_021353287.1:0-290 GCF_001605985.2 Dendrobium catenatum | reverse complement strand
TTCCTATGATGCAAAGATAACTACTATCATTGAATCTAAAGACCTTAACGTTTACTCTATTGATAATCTCCTTGGGTCACTCATTACATACGAGCAAGGAGTGAGTCAGAGACAAAGTGATGCAGGTGAAAAGAAGAAAGAGAGAACGGTGGCATTAAAAGCAAGCAACTCAAAGAGTGAAAGCTCTATAGGGGAGGAAGAGGATGAGATAGCACTAATCACCCGGCAATTCAAAAATTTCTTGAAAAGAAAGCAGAAGCGTCATCAGAACAGTTGGAATAAAGGTAAGA
>NW_021353286.1:0-236 GCF_001605985.2 Dendrobium catenatum | reverse complement strand
ATTGAGATCCATTGACATGTTACTAGGGGTGTAAACGAGTCGAGTCGAGTCGGATTTTGACCCTTATCGAACTCAGCTCGTTACATGAAAAGCGAGTTCGAACTAGAGCTCGTCTCGCTGTAAACGAGTTCGAGCCGGCTCGCCTGCCATGGAAGGAAAATTTTAAATTTAGGTTGGATTTTTAAAAATTAGATGTAATTTTTAAAAATTAAACAGGATTTTTAAAATTGAGTATA
>NW_021353285.1:0-257 GCF_001605985.2 Dendrobium catenatum | reverse complement strand
TAAAGTCTTCAAGTTTAGGTAGATTTTTATTATCCTCAAGAGCTCTTATTGTCAATTTATAAAATGAATTCATATCTTCCAAGATTTGATTTATATAATTGATTCGATATGTTTTGCTCTCAGATTCATCCTTAAAATTTTTAAATTCTTTTTCAAGTTCAGCATAGGATGATTTTAAATTCTCAAAATTTTTATTCAAGTCATCAAATTCATCAAGTAGTTACATGTGGTTGTCATCTATTAAAGCATGATCTTTC
>NW_021353284.1:0-268 GCF_001605985.2 Dendrobium catenatum | reverse complement strand
TATATTGTAAAGCAAATGTAACACAGTTTTTCTCATACAGGTCCATCACATCATCAGATAAAGGAGAACCCAAACCAATAACTGGAACTTCAATAAACCCCAAAAGATGTAGTTGCTGGCAAAGGGAAGCTATACCATAGGCAAAGTGGACAACATTTTTTTGGTTGAGACAATCAATACAATTTGAATGAAGTAGACCATTTTGATGCATAGATTTTTTACCAGGAAACGGGTTTATTCTACAATGCTTTCGAATGTCTTTCTCATA
>NW_021353283.1:0-259 GCF_001605985.2 Dendrobium catenatum | reverse complement strand
TGGACTCGTCGAACCCCCTCCGGTCCGGTGTCATCAATGTTTGACACTTGCAATTTCTAGACCAACAATCAACGCCCCTGTGCTGTCTCAACATCTCATATTTGTCAAATATCATGTCAACATAAACAACCGACGTCGTCTCAACATCGACGGCTCTATGCCAATTACACAACCATGCCCAACTCATGACAATATTATTGTCTCCCTTCTTGACACTTGAAAAACGACATCAAAGCTCAACTCTCGACATCCTAATATT
>NW_021353282.1:0-252 GCF_001605985.2 Dendrobium catenatum | reverse complement strand
TGTCCTACGGGATAGTGTGATCGTACTCTTTGCATTCAAACCACACGAGCAGAATCCTTTCGGAGACCCACAGGGTCGGCTAGCAGTCAAGTAAAGTAAAGTAAAGATCCAATTATCCCTCTAAATTTCTTTTGATCAACAGATTTTCCCTTAGGATCCTTATCCAACTAAATTGAGGAACTCATTGGGGTACTAACAGGTTTAGCATTATCCAATTCATATTTTTTGAGGATGTCCTTAACATATTTAGAT
>NW_021353281.1:0-381 GCF_001605985.2 Dendrobium catenatum | reverse complement strand
GGGGAAAAGGCTAAGTCAGGGTTTTCTATCACCTTAGGAAAATACTAGACCTCGATATGAGTAGTTAGACTGGTAGTAGGCTGAAATCGGAGTTTTCTAGGCCAAGTTATGAATTTTCTAAGTTTCGGGCCTTAAATGAACTACGGTTGACCAAAACGTTGACTTTCTAATCTAGGCTAGTTTCTGGAAACCTAAATTTTTTAATAAATACTAGACCCTAATTGGAGTCTAATGCAAGTGAGTTCCTAATTTGGAATTTTCTACAATTAGTTATGAATTTCTAAAGGTCGGGGTATTTATTGGAATTTTCTAGATTTCCTACTAAATAGCCTTTTTTATTGTTTCGCTCCAAATCAGCTCCAAACTGATTGGAATCACTCC
>NW_021353280.1:0-544 GCF_001605985.2 Dendrobium catenatum | reverse complement strand
GGCTGGGCGCTGAGACCGCACGGGAGGAGGCTGCTCGGGAGTTCGCCGAAGGTGAGACGTGTTTGCGTTAACGGTTTTTTGAACCGTTAAGCCGCACGCAAGAAGCACGCCGAAGGTGTGACGCCCCAGGCATCCATAGTGAAAGGATTCGTCGACAGTCTTGATCAATCTCCATTCTTGCTCTCTTGCTCGGACCTGAAAATATTAACCACATATAATGAGCTTCAAAAAGCCCAACAGGTCACAAAAAACCTACAACTGAAATCAAAGCACGGTACGGAAGCAATATGCATCTCAATCAGTCGAATCTATAACAGTCAGTTGCACATGATCAGTGAATCAATGCAGATACGGAAATCAGTTGTCAATGCACAATCAATAAAATCCGTAGTCAGCAGTAGAAGAATCGTTAAACAGCAAGAAGAAATCCGTAAAGCTCAATAAATCAGTACATACGATAAATTTCGTAAGGATCCAATGAAATCAATAGTAGAAAATCATCGTCTCGATAATAACCGTTAAATCAATATCGTATCAATAAAAT
>NW_021353279.1:0-454 GCF_001605985.2 Dendrobium catenatum | reverse complement strand
TCAGTTCACCGCTGGGCCACCGACTGCCACCGGACTTTCGCTCAACCATTGTACAGCCAGACCGCCATCAACCGCATGATCGTCATTGGACTTTATGCTATTCTGATCAACCATCGTTGGACCATCGCTGAGCCTCCAATCGCAGTTGGACCACTATTTCCCACCAACTATGACCCTGCGACCACCGTCGCATACTAACTATGATCCATCTGACCACCGTTATCCACCAACTATGATCCCTCTAAAAATCGTATATAAATATACACTACATTATATGGCTATTCGCATAAGCCATATAAATGAATAATAAAAAATTAGACACCATTGTGCAAAAAATCAAAACAGATATACATTAATAACCTAAGATTTGATCATGTACTGCTAATTGGCAATCTCCTTACCTTTTCCAAATTCTCCAAACAAAAGTGAGCTATAACAGCTCAGTAGACTACAA
>NW_021353278.1:0-250 GCF_001605985.2 Dendrobium catenatum | reverse complement strand
TGGGAAGAAAAACGAACCTGACAATATTCTACCTGTGTTGACGGGAAAATACAGGAAGGATTTTGGGAATTGATAAGCGGAGTGCTGGAAGTTTGGTGGTTTAGAGATGTGTGAGAATTGATAGGTTAGAAGTTGGAAATTTGGGGATTTGGGGGGTTGGCAGTAGCTTTTGGAGGGGGAAGAGTAGGACGAGCTCAGCTAGAACTCCTACCGCAGGAAGGCATCAGGGTATGAGATTTGGGCTGGGGAT
>NW_021353277.1:0-223 GCF_001605985.2 Dendrobium catenatum | reverse complement strand
TTCGATTAAGGCTAGTCGTCAATCAGATACGTATAAACAATACGTGTTATCTGGCATATAGTAGCAGCAATGAATTTGGATTTGAAAATTGGAATTTGAATGATTTAAATTGTGATATTTGATTGTTTTGGAAGGTTTAATATTTAAAATAGAAATTTCACCACTTTGCACTTAAAGCGGATGGTGGGGGAATGGATGATAGTTCCGATCAAGATCCCATGGT
>NW_021353276.1:0-924 GCF_001605985.2 Dendrobium catenatum | reverse complement strand
GAAAATTATATGTTCTTGGAAAGGGTTTTATTAGGGGGTGTAAATGAGTCCGGTCGAGCTCGAGTAACTTTTGATTTAAGTTTGAGCTATCAAGTTCAAGCTTGAGCTCGAGCTTAATTCTACGAGGTTAACCAGACGTGTTTATAATGAAAGGAGAAAATGATTATGAGTTAAGAAATGGTTATAATAAAGTTATAAAAGAAAGAAAAATTATAAGATAAATAATCATTAATTACTTGATATAAGAAAGTTAGATATACATTTTAAAGGGTTTTATTAGGATAGCATGACTAGGATGAGTTGACCATACCTTTATAATTATGATAATAACTCGAGAGAATAAGACCCTCATAGATATATTTATGCTCCAAACAAACAAATTAATGAAATGAATATAACAAGAAATTTGAGCTATGATCATACTTTATTAAATAATAGATGAAAATTATATTATTAGCCATATTTTTCTAAAAAAATTGAGCATAAGTAACTACCCTGATCAGTCCTCCCATAAATAAGGACGGGTGCGTTTTGGTAGCAGCAACCTAGAAATGATGATATATCATATGACTTACCCCTTGGCTTCTCTTTTCGAGCATTACATTTATAGCATATGATCGCCTTGAGGCATTATCTAATAAGATTTGAATATCTCAAAGTTATTGTGATTTGTATATGCATTAATTTTTTAAGTTGTTTATATTTTATCATCAAGAGGAGACAAAAATTTTGACTTGAGACGAGCATTTCAATACAAAAATAATGATCCATCAAAGATGTTTTGTGATGACCCTAAATTTGATCTACACAAGTTCCTTGATTTGTTCTCCTTAATTCAATTTTCTTAATTTAAACACATCATCTCAATTTGACTTGTGGCAAAGAGATTTGATACGGCATCACAAAAATTATCTTGATCGAGCA
>NW_021353275.1:0-202 GCF_001605985.2 Dendrobium catenatum | reverse complement strand
CTCTCTCACTCACTCACTCTCTCACTCTCACTCTAGCTCTCTCTCTCTCTCATTCACTCACTCTCTCTGTCTCTCTCTCTCCCTCTGTCTCTCCCTATCTCTTGCTCTCCTCTCTCTCTCTCTTGCTTTCCCTCTCTCTCTCTCTCTCTTTATCTCTCTCTCTCCATCCTTCTCTCTATCTTAATCTCCATATATATATATA
>NW_021353274.1:0-500 GCF_001605985.2 Dendrobium catenatum | reverse complement strand
AATCCCCCCCCCCCCCCTCTTGGTAGCCTTTGATACATTAACTTAGGCTTAACAACCTAATTACTGGACTCAACACATCCATGGAGAGCTCAAGGGTACTGAATCCCATCCCAAAGATGATAGTGCTCCCTTGATCATTAACAATTGAGGACAACTCTCGGTCGAAAGAGAAAATCAATTGGCCAACCATTTGGGATTTTCTGAAAGTTAAAGAGAGAATTGGAATTAGATTTTCTTTAAAAGGGAGGAAAAAGAAAAAAAAATTGAAAATTAAGGCTTGTAAGATATTCTCAACCCTCCAACACATGTCGAGCAGTGAAAGATGAAAGTTTGTTAGGGATGTTAAGCCCTATATGAACTGGCCCAAGGCTAAGTAAAGAGAGAGAGGTGAATTGGAAAACTTTAAAACAAAAAAAACATGAACCAAATCACCACAATCAAAGTGCGGAAGAAAAATAAATGCTGAAGCGATAATAAGAAAAGAACACACCAGATTTATA
>NW_021353273.1:0-521 GCF_001605985.2 Dendrobium catenatum | reverse complement strand
CTTTTGGACACTTGGTCTCTATGCATCTATAGTGATCAAGTTCTTGCCACAAGCTTTGAAGGAGAGTGGCATATTCAGTCACGATATTTCTTCCTTATTTTTTGCTTTCCATTTTGATTTTAATTTTGAAGATTTGTGTAGCATCCCAAGCTTTTGAGAATGCTTGCCTGGTGGCATCCCATGTGTTTTTTGCAGTAGATAGGAACATGAAAATATCGCTAATTTCTGGAGTCATGGAATTCCACAACCATGAAATGATCATGGAGTATGCTTCATCCCATGCCCAAAAATTAAGATCTTCTTCTTTTGGTCCTACCCCAAGGAGGTGATTCATATTTCATTTACCTTTCAAGTAAGTCTTCACAAATTAATACCTAAGAAACAAGTATAAAGCTCACTAAAAGGGTGCAGAATTTTTCTGGACAGCAAACATGATCATGATTTAAAATGATTAAAATGAAGTTATGCATGCGGAATTAACTAAGCATGATTAAATAAAACCTTAGGATAATTTCTAGCAT
>NW_021353272.1:0-5910 GCF_001605985.2 Dendrobium catenatum | reverse complement strand
TACAAGGTAGATTGACATAGTATAAGGAGGTCTTAGTTTCTAATCTTTCCGGGAGATGTCAACCCTTTTCATTGTCCTTGCGAAAAAGGATACTAAATTCGAGTAATGGGGCGAGATAGTGTCAGAAATGCTTTTGAACTGATATCAAACATACTCTTTCTTTAACCCGCCAGCTGGCAGCTCCGATTCCGGGAAAAAGCCATTAATCCTCTAGCACCGCAGCTCTAGATGAGTTCTTTAGGTGCCCTGTTTAGCTCAAGGTTAACGACGAGGAAAAGAGAAATGCTCTTCTACTTACCTTAGTCGAAGACTTCCTTCCTATTGAAATTCGATAACCGTCATTTGAGAAAGCATTGTCTTGCTTTAAGTTTTGCAGCTCAGGAAATTGAGGCATTACATGCTCTGCCCACTCAATTCAGTTTGATTTCAACAGACCGTTAATCTTTGCAATATCTTTATGACCCGACCTACGGTTGTAGGGGAGTTGTAGCTCTGTTGCGTCTATGATATTGTTTGCAATTTGAGATTACTTTCACTCCCCTTCGTTGCTTGTGAAGGACAAGCTGTTTGCCGACTTATTCTGGCAGCACAACCCGCTGCGGCAGATTCTCCTTTTTGGAACGATGATTTACCCGACGAACAAATCATTGGTTTGGGGGGAATCTGGAGAGGCCATTCTTGGGAATTATATTTTGATAGGGGCAGCGATCCCTCTCGTAGGATGGATGGTCGACCCAAACAATCTGTAATCCTGGAAAGGCTGGAGGTCGGTCTAATTTTTATTAACACCAGAAAAGGAAGGGGATGCCATTTTTCCTACCACTTGTCGGAGGCCTTGCCACAAACAACGAGAAGCTGAATACGGAAGCTCTGATAACTGGGTTTGGAACTTGCAATTTCTAATGGAGATTTAAAGAGATTAGATCTTTGGTGTATTCCCAACTGGTTATTTAACCAAGTCGCCTGGGATCTTATAAAGTCTTGAATCCGGAATCTCCTAAAATGATCACCAGTATTACACTTCCTTGTTGGAACAAATCCCCATTGCTACTTTGTATAGGGTTTCCCCGGTGAAAGCATTCTTTGCGGCGGATTGCCTTTAGCAAAACTTGCAAAAGAATTTGCATGTCCTGAGGAGGTTTCCATCCCTGTTAGAGATACAGGGTCGTTAAGACCCTTCTGCTTATAGATTTGGAACACATTAGTAAGGACTCCCCTTCAGATTCCTTTGCCTCTTCGGACAGAATGACGAAAGAAGGCGATTTGTGAGACGACCCTTAGGTTCGATTCCTTAAAGAAAGGGAAGTTCCCCAGGATTAAATCACTCTCCAACCAGATTAAGAATGACGTGGCGCCTATTCATATGCGATAGTTTAACAATCTGTTGTACCGTCGGTCCTTTGATCACGATGATGGCTTACGCTGTTTCTGAACAAGCGAGAAGCCCAAAAAGATTGTTAATGAAGTTCATTCAGGACGTGCGGTGGCTCACAATCGTGTCCAAAAATGAATTAAAGAATTAAAAGACTTGGATGACTTACTGGCCTACAATGGATTGACGATTGCATTTGAGATACTGCCCAAAAGCACTGTCATCCAATGTCAGGTTCGCATGGTGTCGGTGTTTTACATCAAGCCGCCCTAATGTGTTACATCCTCGATAGCCTCGTGGCCCTTCGAGAGTTTGGGGGCACGGATATCATTGGGCCGATTGACCCTCCCTCCGCGAGGAGGTCATCGTTTTCATATTAGGCTGCAATTGCTTACTTTTCAAAATGAGCGGATAGCAATTCCCCTACGAAACGTTAACATCAACACCATGTCTTAAAATTCGTTTTCGTGACCATATTGTATATCGATTTCGGCGTGCCCCGCAGAATTCATATCCGATAATGGTGTCCGCATTTCAAGTCTTACAAAAATCAATAGTTTTGTGAGCCGCCATAATATTTGATTGGAGATATTCGACGATCCTATTACCCTCGGGCGGAATGGATTGGCCGAGGCCTTCAATTAAAACTGGTGCAAATTGTCAAAAAATGACCCTTGGAATGATATACAAACGACAGTGGGATGAGCGGTTGGGTTGGAAGCTCTGTGGGCTGTATCGTACCACTTATAGAACCCGACCCAATCCACCCCGTTTGCACTAGTGTATGGATCTTGAGGCTGTTCTACCTTTGGAAAATACAAATTCCCTTTTCGCTAGAATTGGTAGTTCAGAATCAAATTTACCAATGAACAAAGATGCAAAACTTACGATTTGGAAAGAAGCTCGAAGGCCTTGAAAGAGCGACGTCTCCAAGCTCAACAAGTTGTTTAGAGTTGTATGATCCCGTATGGTCAAGCCCATGATTAATGTTGAGTGCGACCTAGGGACCTTTCCAGTGCGGGGAGACTAGGTAATTGCGTCCTTCGGAGGCATATTCTTGGCCCACGGAAGCTGGGAGCGCAAATTTTGAACCTTACATGGGAAGGGACCTTCGTACTATTAGAGACTGTCTACAGAAGTGAGGCTCGTATGGTCAGTTAGTGATTGATAAAGGAAACCACCCAATGCTACCTGTTAATGGGCGTTTCCTTAAGAAAATAGCTTATTGCTTGATGTAGCTCATTTTATCAATCATTAAAACTTCCTTTTCTTTGATTTTACAACTTGATTCTCCTTTTTTTTTTTTAAGTTTTTTTTTAACGCTCTTCGCTGTTGTCCTTAAGGTTAGGTCCTTCCTTCCCTTGGATTTAGACCTCTAGTTGGTTGGAGTACGTCTTTCCGTGTGCCACCACCCTTGGCATTTCACCCGGGTATTAGTGGTGGAGTTACGCCCTTCGTGGCACCACCCCCTGATTCCTATTCGGTAGTGGTGGGAGTACGCCTTCGTGGCACCATCTAGTTTGCCAAGTTAATTTGCCTATTGCGAGTAAGTCTTCTATCAGCATCACTATGGCCTGAAGGTTGGGTGATGCCCTTCCTTAGACCCAAGGGCTAGGTCATTCCCTACCTTGGGTTTCAGTTGATCCGTTTCTACTAGGAGTAAGTCTTTCTACAGCATCCTGTAGACCCTAAGGTTGGGTGATGCCCTTTTCCTTAGACCCAAAGTTAGTAATTCCTACTTTTTGGTTTTCCAGTTGATTTGCCTATTTGGAGTAAGTCTTCTATCAGCATCCTATAGGCTAAGGTTTGGGTGATGCCCTTCCTTAAGACCCAAGGCTAGGTATTCCCTACCTTGGTTTCTCCGAGTTGATCCGTCTACTAGGAGTAAGTCTTTCTATCAGCATCCTGTAGACCTAAGTTGGTTGATGCCCTTCCTTTAGACCCAAAAGTTAGGTATTCCCTACTTTGTTTCCATGTTGATTTAGCCTATTTGGAGTAAAAGTCTTCTTATCAGCATCCTATAGGCCTAAGGTTGCGGTGATTGCCCTTCCTTAGACCCAAGGCTAGGTATTTCCCGACCTTGGTTTTCCAGGTTTGATTCCGTTCTACTTAGGAGTAAGTCTTCTAATCAGCATCCTGTTAGACCTAAGGTTGGTGATGCCCTTCCTTAGACCCCAAAGTTAGGTATTCCCTACTTGGTTTCCATTTCAAATTTTGCCTATTTGGAGTAAGTCTTTCTGATCAGCATCCTTATAGGCCTAAGGTTGGGTGATGCCCTTCCTTAGGACCCAAGGCTATGGTTTCGCCTACCTTGGTTTCCAGTTGCATCCGTTCCTACTATGGTAGTGTGAGTTCTTCTATCAGCATCCTGTATGACCTAAAGGTGTGTGGTGTTGTGTTTGATGTTCCCTTCCTGAGACCGTCAAAGTTAGTTGTTATTGCCCTACTTTTGTGTTGGTTGTCCAGTTGTATTTCCTGATTTGGAGTTTAATTCTTCTATCATATCGCTACTATGCCTAATTTTTTTTTATGTCCCTTCCTTATTTACAAGTTTTTCTAGTTTATTCCCTACCTTGTGTTTCCGCAAGTTGATGATGCGATGCGGGCGTTTCTGGCTTTTTTCCGTTTGCCCGAAGGGGTCTGCGCCCACAGCCCCGAGTGAGCGGCACAGCTGGCGTCGCTCCATGTACGGATGCCGTGGGAAAGTGTCAATGCGAGAAACTCGAGAAAGGAAGGAGACGGAGCCAGAAGCAGGGAGGAAGAGGTGAAAGCGTGCGTGAAAATCACGGGAGGATATGGCGCTGTTCAAGGGACGAGCGATGCGAGATGCAGCTGAGTGTAAATGATGCATGGAGCTTGATAATGGTGGGTAGAACAGGGAGCTAAGGAGAAGCAATTACGTGGCGAAACGAGGCTTGAGTGGGCTAGTGCCTGGACAAGGGGGTAAAAAAAGGTTAGAAAGCTGAGTGAAGAAATGGAGTGAGTGGAGGGGAGAAAGTAAATAGCCAATGGGTGAGAGAAGGAGTCCCAGGGTGAAAGAGAAAAAGCCCAAAAAATCCCTCTCAAAGGAGTAGCCAAAGGCAAGCTGCGACTCTCGAATTTATCCACGTTGCGTGCTGGCCTAAACGGAAGTGAATATGAAGTTGAGACTGAACATAGTGGTAGTCTCAATAATCAATGCTGTCTCAGATCAGCCAATTCATGTTGTGAATGGGGGAAACGAGCTCTCAAGTGCGACGTGTATATGGAAAGGTGATGAGCAATGTGATAGTGTGTAATCACCTTACCTGTCGGTTATGTATCTAATATATTGAGTGTAATTCCGCCATTAGACTTAATGTGCATATATATGATGTTCGAGCTGCAATTTATGTCCTGATTAATTACTATCTGATCAATCATCCCGTAAGTAGTGATCAAGTCCAGTGAATAGGATATATTATAATCCCATATCACATACCTACGATTAACCCAATTGATGTGTCATATCCTCACGCTTACGCTGTTCAAGTGCTTATCCAATAACTCAGCCTGTAGGATGTAATGGGGTAGGATGGCAGGGGGTGAGGGTGATAAAAAGCTAGAGACTGAGTTAGTAGTTGAATGTCTTCTAAGAGGACACGACATCTACATCCAAGCTTTTAGACCTCACAACCCGCAACGTCTCTCGCTCTCCCGAAAACTTCGTGATGTTCCCGTGTGCCATTAGACGACCAGGTGGTGTGAAAGGTACGAGGTTCTTCCCTACTATTTTTTTCCATTTGTATTTGCCGTATTTTGATATAATGTCTGTTGCTGAATCTTACAAATCAAGTTCTATATTTCCTTTACGAACCCGTGTTTGGACTCTCCTAATATTCGCGCGCTCTGTAGACCCGTTGTAACTTCTAGCTGTGTGGACATCGTCCGCGGTACCGTGTGTTTTTCACCACGCTTCTTATCCCCGTGTTATTTTTAATACAATAACTATTTTCGAATTAATTCATATCTTATTCTTTCCACCTGCTCTCTGCCCGCTTGCCCAGCCCCCTGCCCGCTGGCCTCGCTGCCCGCGCGCTGCCGCCCTGATGCCCCAGCCCCTGCCTGCCCCGGCCAGCCTGCCACGCAAGCCGCTGCCCGCCCCGCTGCCCGGCCGCCGCTGGCCCCGCTGCCCCCGCCGCGTGCCCGAGCCGCTGCCGGCGCGATGCCGCGCGCGTGCCGAGCGCTGCCGCTGTCGGCCTGCTGCGCGAGTGCGCGGTGACGCCGAAGGCACACTTCAAGGGGTTCATTTTCAAATCGTAGCGGCGCAACCGCTCAAATACAACTTTTAAGTCATACAGGTGAGCCTCTCTGACCTTGCTCTTGACAACTAAATCATCAATATAGCATTCAACTTGATTATGAATTAAGTCGTCAAAGATACGGGTCATGGCTAGTTGGTAGGTTGCTCCGGCAATCTTTAAGCCAAATGGCATCACCTTATAACAAAAGATTTTGATAGGGGTTCTGAACGTCGTATTTTTCTCATCTTCTGGGGCCATCTTGATTTGGTTATAACC
>NW_021353271.1:0-207 GCF_001605985.2 Dendrobium catenatum | reverse complement strand
TCAATGAGAGCTTTCTTTATGAGAATACAGTAGTGTTCAGACTTTTTTGGCTCTCGTGTGACATTGCATTATGGTTGTTTATGAGTTCATCCTATAGAATTTTCACTTGTTTCCATGTATGGTCTTCCTTGTCTTCTATGGCTTTTTCTTTTCAGGGATTGTAGCATGTTCGACTGATAAGTTTTTCTTCAGTTTTTCCCTTTTTTG
>NW_021353270.1:0-396 GCF_001605985.2 Dendrobium catenatum | reverse complement strand
TTACCGATTATACCTGATCCTACCACCTTCCTAGTGGCGTTGTCTCCAGGAGTAACCTTGCCTCCAGTCTTGGACTCTAAAACAACAAATTGATTGGCATCATCAGTCATATCTCGAGAGCATCCGCTGTCCAAGTACCATATGCTCTCACGAGGACTTTTGTGAGAGCACTCCTGCAAGATTATCAAATGTTAGTGATAGGAACCCAAACAGGTTTGGGTCCCTTCTTATGAAAAGTAGAGTGCAATGCATGAGTGATATGCTATGAATCTTGCACCTTAGGTCTCCACACCCAATGTGTATTATGGTGAACTGTGCAAGTGTGTGAGATATGTTCTAGCATACCGCATGAAAAGCATCTAACTCCAGGAAAAAGGTTTCTTAAATGATTTGAGT
>NW_021353269.1:0-252 GCF_001605985.2 Dendrobium catenatum | reverse complement strand
TCCAAGACGTTCAGTTTGACTATAAGTTTGCTGAAATCAGAGTTCATATGGTCCCAATCTTAATTTCGGAAGTTTCCAACTTGATTTTGCATTGAGATTCATGCCCAATCAAGATAATTTTTTGAGGACGTATCAATTATAAGTACGATAAATTTTTCTCTACGCCTATCATGTTCGAATCCCCGAATCAAGATCGTGCGTGCATCTTGCTGGTTGAGCGAAACTTTTACTCTAACATGGGTTATGATCGAA
>NW_021353268.1:0-277 GCF_001605985.2 Dendrobium catenatum | reverse complement strand
CAACCGAAACCCTAGCCGGTGAACCTCCAGCGAGACTTGACCTCCCTTCTTCGATCACAACCCTAAGCCGCTCTCCTTCCAAACGCACAGCACGCTCGACCTCTTGCTCTTGTAACCAAACACCGCACGCGACCCAGCTTGACTCTGCACCGAGCCACACGATCCAATTTACCTCCGATCGACCCCTTCCCGCACTCAAACCTGCTTCAGACCCTTCATGCTCCTAATCGCTCGACCCCTGCTCCCGATTTGCCGCTCCAGTCGCCGATCGAAACCC
>NW_021353267.1:0-269 GCF_001605985.2 Dendrobium catenatum | reverse complement strand
CCTTTAGAGGACTAAAACCTGAATAATATTTGGCATGACAACTATTAAATCTTTCTAAATCATTATACACTGCTTGACTATTTTCTTAAGATTTACGAGAGTGGTATATTTTTACATTAGTATAATCGAGTGGTTCAGATCTATAGTCAGAGGAAGTGTCTACATCCATATAATAATGCATGTAGAATGGATGATATGCGTATTACATGCCTCAAGTTGATGTTCCAACTTCCAAGTGTTGGATTATTAACTTGTTGGGAAGTTTACAA
>NW_021353266.1:0-336 GCF_001605985.2 Dendrobium catenatum | reverse complement strand
AGACCACTCATGTAGTTTTTGATGAATTTGATTATTCAAGATATTCTAGGGTGGAAAAAGAAGAAGTAGTTGAAGTCTCCAAAGGAGTAGAATATGTAAATATGGAAGAAATGGTAGGAGCTAAAAATTTATTGCATAGAGAATGGAGATATTCCTCTAATCATCCTAAAGAACTGATCTTAGGACACCCATATAAAGGTGATAGAACTAAGTTTGGACTTAGGAAAGAAGTGAACCACTCTATCATTATATCAATGATTGAACCCATAAACATAAATCAAGCACTATATGATGAATTCTGGATCCTAGCCATTTAAGAAGAACTAAATCAATATG
>NW_021353265.1:0-241 GCF_001605985.2 Dendrobium catenatum | reverse complement strand
CCTAGAGGATACTGATCAGATCTAGCTTGGCCTCTCTAAAACAATTATGATAGTATATTTATATATATAGGACATAATTCAAAATTTAATATTTCATTATAATCAATGAATTGGACAATATTTACAAACTTTTCAACTTATTTATTATTTTTTGATAATGTTTAATAATTACTTTCAAATATGTTTTACAAATTCTATCTCTCACGTTGATATCATAAATCCAAATCGAAGGTGGAAGTCC
>NW_021353264.1:0-772 GCF_001605985.2 Dendrobium catenatum | reverse complement strand
AGGAATCCTCTCTTGAATGCTCTCTTCCACTCTCTCATTGGCTATTCTCTCAAGAGGCATGAAGATCAAATGACAAAAAGATAGGGTGGCAGTCTAATTTGGACTATTTATACAAAAGACAAGAAAAACCGCCCAAAAATTGCATGTTTTCAATTCTGTACGCAGTGGATCGTCCTGTACGATCGTGGATCATCCTGGATGATTTTACTTAAACGATTTGAAACGACCCTATTTGAATATGTGTACGAAATGTCTTAGTACAGCAGATCATCCCGTACGAACTAGGTTCGTCCGGCACGAACAGTTATTACAAGGTCGATTCTAGAAACTGCTAAAAATTGTTCTAAGTCAGTTAATCGTTTGGACGAGAATATGTTCATCTGGACGAAATTTTTACAGAGAACCGATCGTCCTGGACGATTCTTAACTTCGTCTGGACAAAAATTTTCCAGAGGACCAATCGCCACGAACGATAATTTATTTTCGTCTGGACAAAAATTTTCCAGAGACCAGATCGTCCTTGACGATATTTAATTTCGTCTAAAAGAAACTTTTCCAGAGGACCAATCGCCATGGACGATAATTTAAATTCATCTGGACGAAAATTTTACAAAGAACAAATCGTCCTGGACGATAATTAATTTCGTCCTGGACGAATAGGACTTAGAAAAAATTTTTCGAGCAAGTTCTTATTCGTTTCATGTGCTCTATAGGAGATAACTGTCTGATCGTCTAGTATGAACTGATATCATCCCGTACGATCAGTATAAAT
>NW_021353263.1:0-712 GCF_001605985.2 Dendrobium catenatum | reverse complement strand
CAGATAAGATGATCTTACGGGGTTTTAACGAAAATGACGAGAGGGCTTTGGGTTCAGTTACTTTATTGTTAGAGATAGAAGATTTTAAAACTGAAGCTAAGTTTCATATTATAGACGCTTCAACATCCTTTAATGCTCTCTTAGGTAGACCCTGGCTTCACGAATATTGGATGGTTCCTTCATCCCTACATCAGTGCATCAAATACATCAGAGATGGTACTGTGCACTGTATTAAGGGAGATTTGCAACCATTCTCGGTTCATGAAGTAGGAATTTATGAAGATGCCACCTATTATTTGCATAAAAAGCAAACGTCTGTTCCTAAAGATCTTAATTTGGCTAAAAATGAAATTGCACTTGAAAACAAAAATGAAAAAGAAAAAGAAGATAAAATAGATGAAGAATATCCTTGCCTCGAATATAGCATTCGTTGGCATCCTTCTCCTCCCTCACAAAGAGGTGGTAGGATGACCCAACGAGGGCGAGGTAGAGGCAGAGGATGGCAAAATCATGAAAGTGCAATGTATGAAGGCATACAAAAGCAAAACCCTACAATACACATCGATTTAGAATCTGGTTCAGAGGATGAATCATGTGTACCGAAGGATGAAAATAGTAACAAAAGGCCAAAATTTGAGATCTCTTTGGAAAATGACAGTGATGAAGATAAAATTAAGGCAAATATAGAGGATGATTCAGATTTGTCTACCTA
>NW_021353262.1:0-258 GCF_001605985.2 Dendrobium catenatum | reverse complement strand
TCAAGGTTGTGAAAATCGGATCAAACAACGAACCAGAAAAAAGAGATGTTCACTGTTTGATTGGTCGAACCGAGGTCAAACCGGATGATGTAATAAATGCTAAATTTTTAAAAAAAATACCAAAATAAGAATGCTATCATTATAAATTATGTGACAAAAAATTAAACAAAGCATAAAAATATGAATAAAAAATTATGCGCAAATAATTAAAAGAGCACTTTAAAAAAAATATATAAAGCGTTTGAGTAAATCTCAATT
>NW_021353261.1:0-335 GCF_001605985.2 Dendrobium catenatum | reverse complement strand
ATATAAATATTATTATTATTATTATTATTATTATTATTATTATTTGATTTGAAATAGAATGAATGCAGTATAAAACTTAATACTGATTATGGCCAATCACGAAAGGCTATGGGTGGAAGAGATGGCATCAATGATAATGAATTTGCAATATATTTAGAACTCGGTCAAATCACAACATATAAGCACATATCATAACAATTACATCAAACATAAATCAAATAAATAGCATGCAATGTAATCTAAGATGAAATACTTTCAAAATCTCCTACATTAACAACATATCCCCAATATTTGCTTCAATAAGTAACATTTTCAAAATCTCTTACATTTCACAA
>NW_021353260.1:0-898 GCF_001605985.2 Dendrobium catenatum | reverse complement strand
CTCATCTCTACCCTCTCATTCGCACAAGTAAAAAAAAAAAAAACTCCCAGGCTTGCAGTTCAAAAACTCCCAATCAGCCTCCTCCCTAGGTCGCGTGAGAAGCCCCCAAGCCATCGCTGGTCTCCTTCCAAGTCCCACGAAGCCCATCTCTCTCTGTTTGGAAGAAACCCATTAGGCTCCCATTCGCATAAACCCCCAGGTCCGAACTCTCTCAGCCCGCTCACGCTCTCAATCGCACAAAGCTAAGAGCCTATTCACTCTCGCTCTCTGTTCGCACAACCCAGGCGGAAGAAATCCCCATTCAGATGCCTCTCGACCGCACGCCTCTAATTTGTTAATTGGAAGTCAAGGCCAGACGTCCTTGTCGCCAGTTATAGCTATACTCTCCCTACAGTTTGCAAATCCCGCCTGAATCCTCCTCTCTAGTTCACAAAAGACCCCAAATTCCCAATTCACAAAATCAACCTCTCTGCCTCCTCTCCAGTTTGCAAGTAAGGATCGAATTCCCGATCACCTCTCTAGATTTCTCTTGTGCGTGAGAAATCCCAGGCCAAACATCGGATTCCTCCTCTCTCCCGTCCGATCCGGTGCCTACCTTGGTCGTCCTTTGCGAGCCGTCGATTTACTCTAGCCATCAAATCTCTTGCACTAGGGTGAATATTTGAAAGGTATACAATATGAGTTCAAAAGCGGAATGTTCAAAAGGCAAGCAACAGAACTGGTGATCATGCCCGAAGAAAGGCACATCTTTTATTTTCAATTACTTAATTATTAATTATTAAAATGTGTTTTTTTAATCCCTATCTTTCTTTTTTCTTTGTTTTATTTGCATAAACTGCGAGGAACGGCACTGATCGAGTGGACAAAAGTACAAGGAGCTAATGATGTCAGTCGCCTC
>NW_021353259.1:0-336 GCF_001605985.2 Dendrobium catenatum | reverse complement strand
CACTTATCATTCAAGAGCTTTTGATGCATGAAGAATAAAAAAATGAGATGGTCAGATTGTACATAATAAGCCTTTAACATTTACCATTGGAAAAAAAAGAAAAAAGAGTTACATTGAGCATGAGTTTATTATTGATTTGTTCATCTTTAGTGCAATTCAAGATTGAACATGACACAACAAGAAATTCATCAAATACCAGCAGAATTTTAGGCGGCTCTAGGACCGCCGAAAATTTTGACGGTTAAACTCGCGGATTGATCGTCGGTGTTAACCGGTAGTTTGATCGTCGAAATTTCCTACTGTCCCAGTGCCATCAGAAATTTCGCCGATATTTAA
>NW_021353258.1:0-1022 GCF_001605985.2 Dendrobium catenatum | reverse complement strand
CTAGGCATTTGGCTCTTTGTGAGCAAAAGTAAATTTTAATTTGTCCGCCCCGACAAACTGTTGCGGGGGGTGGATGGATTTTGCTTTAAGTTTTTGATGGATTGATTTCATTTTTTAAATATATGGAATTTGGGCTTTTTATGGAGCTTTGGATTTTGGGGATTTTTGGATTTTTGTGAATTTTTGGATGGAGCTTTGGAATATTTTGGATTTTTGGAATTTTAGGTGGGGGCTTTGGAATATTTGAAATAAAACTTTGGATATTTAGGAGACATTTGAAAATATTTGGGGAACCCCTCCGATTGAGATTAGCATTCAACACGGTCATCATCGGGGTGTTCGGGGGTCGTATCTTTTTATGGATTGAACCTTGTCAACTCTGTCGGGCTGTCGACAGAAGATCGGGTTTCGTAGGCTTTAAGCCTTTTGATAGTGAATTCTCATTGTTGTAGGCCTTGAAGGCCTAATATGAATGTTTTAAAGCAAATATACCGGTCGCCACAACCTTATATTTACTTAATGGTTCG
This sequence comes from Dendrobium catenatum, assembly GCF_001605985.2. NCBI lineage: Eukaryota > Viridiplantae > Streptophyta > Magnoliopsida > Asparagales > Orchidaceae > Dendrobium > Dendrobium catenatum. The sequence continues at coordinate 495 of NW_021353258.1, read as the reverse complement.
AGCCCTGTCGACTCCTATTGACCCGTATAGAAGGATCGGTTTCGAACCTGAATTCACTTGTCAACCCGCGCAGCATCCCTCGACGTCACGTGTGTACCAATAACACGCTCGCCAGGGCCCATACGGGTTCTATAATTGTTTTTACCCCTTTTAGTGTACCTATGTGTATACAATTTATAGTGCACGTGCAGGGTATTCTTGGAATAGACGCCTTCTGTCTGCTTGTACGAATGTTACAGATCCGGTGGCGTAGCAGCTTTTGAATAGAATTGTTCGCTGCTTCGTACAGGTAGACTGTCGTGCACTTATTTGTTGATTTCTGCTGGCGGAGCGTAGTGCACTAACTAATCTCCTGCTTTTCTCGTGGGTTCTTGCATTTGTTATGATCTTTTGACATTTGTTCGTGAACATCACATCGGGTGTACGACATGATCTTCTATGATGACTCGTAGGAGTCGACATTCACCATCTTTTGTTATGATAACTTGTAGGTGT
>NW_021353257.1:0-676 GCF_001605985.2 Dendrobium catenatum | reverse complement strand
CGTGGCCGCATGGCGTCGTGGCCTCGTGGGCACAGCGGGCAGCGGGTAAAATGAATATGCATTTGGGTAGAGAGTGAAAATTTGTATCTTTTTATTAAATTAGGATAATTTAACTATATTAAAAGCTTATGTGAACTTCTTTGTATAAGAGGATAATTTTGAGAGTAAAATAAAATAATTTTAATATTGCCAATTTTCTCTTTTGTTTTTCCATTTTAATTTCTCAAAACGGTGTTCAAAGCGCAAGTCAGCTCCCTCTTTAATATTTTACAAGATAACTCAGAAATTTTAGATAACATTCATTTCAATTTTAAATATTTTTTTTGGGGCACTTAAGCGCGCTAATTAAGTCAAATTCATTCACACATCATATTCGCAATCTTGGAATATAGAATCTTTTGATTGGTAGTCAAAACTTCTAACCAACATGTGAAAGTGAGCTGCATATAAGACGAAATAATAAAATTATCTTGTTTTTTTTTATTTGCACTTTTAAGTAACTTCTATTTTCTTTTAAAAAGCAAACAAAGTTTGTATTTTTTATTGTTGAAACGATTGATCAAAACGCAGGTTTCAAGGCCAACCTTGTTCAAGAAATCAATGAGAAAGTTCAACGTTGCATGGTGGGCATATTCCTTCCCGTTAACAGTGCTAGCTCTTGCTGCTACCGAGTATG
>NW_021353256.1:0-389 GCF_001605985.2 Dendrobium catenatum | reverse complement strand
GTCTCTTCCTCTGGTTCAGTCTCAGAGGAATCAGTACAAGATTCTACCTAGAATGCCTTTTGGACTCTCTTCTTGTCCTTCCTAAACATAGGTTTCTCCTCACCTTTTTTCTTTTCTTTGCTCGAGTGATCTTGAAGTGTAGTAAAATCGACTTCCACGTGTCCAGGCTTCCTGCATTCATAACAAACAACATCAGAAGATCCTTCAGAATGTTTATGATCCCTACCTTTTCTCCAATGATGCTTTTGCTTCTCCCTTAGAAAACTTTTGAATTTCCTTGTGATGAAGGCAACTTCATCGCTTTTAGACCCAAAATATTCAGAATGTGATTTATGCGCCTTCAGTGCAACTGTTTTCTCCTTCTTTTTCTCTCCTGCATCAAGATTTCT
>NW_021353255.1:0-401 GCF_001605985.2 Dendrobium catenatum | reverse complement strand
AAAGCCGATATTAAATAAACACAAACATGAACACTCACATACTCGGCTCGGCTCGGTTCATTTGCAGCCCTAGTTGAGATGTATGATCAAAAGAGGGAATGAGACAATTAACCAAATAAAATTAAGACATATAACTAGAGAACTCTACCACGTCCTCTAAGATGAAGCCACCAAGCATTCACAACAATTTGTGAACAAGCAGGGATAATTTCATTCATACATGCAATTGTTCAAAGAGTGTCACATGATGTACATAAAGAAGAAAGAAAATAAAAATACATGTTAATAATTCAAATTATTGGCCAAAGTTAATTATGGAAAGAGAGTGGTTATATGTAATGGTTCTAATCTTCATGGATCCTCTTATAATGGCAGCTTTTCTTGATCAGGATAATTTTGTT
>NW_021353254.1:0-579 GCF_001605985.2 Dendrobium catenatum | reverse complement strand
TCTTAAATTCAGAAGATCCTTAAAAGCTCTTTTTTTTTGGAGTAAGGCTAAGCACAAAAACTTATCAGAATTGAAGAATAATTTTAAAAAGGAGATTTTAGAGCCTCAAGAAGAAGAATCAAATTCTATAGTCTTTTCTTATCAGAATACTGAATTGTTGAGATCCAAGGTCCAATAATTGAATGCAACACTTGGTCGGCTGTGTACATGGTGGAAACATAGATCTAAATCTCGTTGGATTAAAGAGGGAGATAGAATTTTGAAATACTTCCATGCTTCAGCTTCAGCTAGCTAGAAGAAACTTTAACTGGATCAACCAGTTGAAGAATAATGATGGATCTATAGTTTCTAATCAGGAGGAGATCACTGAAGTTTTTTTTTTAAATTTTTTCAAAAACAAATGGCTTAGTAGATCCTGCTCTATGGACAATTGGCCTCCGTGTTCTAATGCCATTGATGATGCTGATTCTAATTTGCTTGACCGAGATTTTACTAAAGAAGAATTGGAATTTGTTATTAACAATCTGGGTTCTAACAAAGCACCGGGGAGAGATGGTATTTCCTATTCATTTATCAAAG
>NW_021353253.1:0-336 GCF_001605985.2 Dendrobium catenatum | reverse complement strand
ACCCCGGTTTTGCTAGGCATTGCTCGGTATTGCTAGTTATTGCTCGGTATTGCTAGGTATTGATCTTGACATAACGGTTTTTCTCGTTATTGTCAAGCAATACCGAGCAATCCTAGCAATACACGAACATAGCAATATCAGGTTCCGGTCCGGATCGGGTCATCGGGCAGCGCGGTAAAAAATAAGAGCACGTGGCGACATATTATTGGCCTCCGGATGTATAGCTACGTCTGATGTTTGGACCTTATAATTGTTCCAATTCTACATATTTGAATCAATTAGGATCCAACTTAACATTAATTACATCGATTCACTTATATTCATAATAATATACCC
>NW_021353252.1:0-274 GCF_001605985.2 Dendrobium catenatum | reverse complement strand
AATGAATATTCAAGATAATTTTAAACAAAGTAAAATGAATGGCCAAGATATTATATGGAAGGAAATTCAAGCCCCTTTTATAATATTAGTATAGGTATAGATTAATTGTTAGTCGTGCATTTGGTATATAAAAAATTGTAATTGAGCTTTTAATTTTTAGGGATATGAAATGTTTATAATGAACGTTGTAGATTAATTTAAATTTTATAGATGAACGATCCAGATTTGCTATAGGTGGATTCCCAAGCCACACTTATATAGTAGTATAGATATG
>NW_021353251.1:0-289 GCF_001605985.2 Dendrobium catenatum | reverse complement strand
CTTCCAAATAATATTTATCTTTATTATATAATATATTATATATTTTGTACTGAGTGAAATATTTTGAAAATGTTGGATATGAATCGGATAGAAAGCTCTGTAATATTGTTTGGTACTACTCGGTATTGAAAATTATTACTCGGTATAAGCTTAGATATATCTTCCAAATATTATTTATCATTGTTATATAATAAAGTGAAATTTTTTGAAAAGGTTGGATATGAATCGGATTGAAAGCTCTGTAATATTACTCGGTACTACTCGATATTGAAAATTATTACTCGGTATA
>NW_021353250.1:0-224 GCF_001605985.2 Dendrobium catenatum | reverse complement strand
AGTAAATTTAAACTAAAGAAATGAAAATATGAAAAGATCGATAAAAATAAACAAACAAAACTAAAGTGAACAAAAAGAAAAGAAAATAACAAACATTAGATCTAAAAAATAAATTTCAAAATTCAATAAGCATCATGTTCATGCATTTATGCCAATCACACTTAATCTGGTCCTTAAAATGCTGAATGTGCTGAAGGCCAGTGGTTTACTAAAATTATCAGCCA
>NW_021353249.1:0-225 GCF_001605985.2 Dendrobium catenatum | reverse complement strand
CTCGAATTATTTTGTCAAGAGGGTAGACATGGTAAGCCGGTGCAGATGGTGGTATTGGTGGTGGTATAGGTCCACATGCTTTAGTAGCTTCCCCTTCTTCATTAAAATATGGATCATCATGCTCTTGCTTCTGATTAACCAGAGGAGCAGGGTAGTTAATTTGGTATTTCTTATCTAAGGCATAGCCTATGACCTATTATAGTGTGACATTTTGCCTTCTTCTAG
>NW_021353248.1:0-319 GCF_001605985.2 Dendrobium catenatum | reverse complement strand
TCTCTGCAATTCATTTTGGACCACATAAAATGGAAGTATACGACCCAATAGGCTCCCAACCAAAGTTCTATCTAACTTCTGAATGTTGCCGCTAACTCTGTTTAGCTCAAGTTTTACCAAACCATCCTCCCTCAAGAAGCTACTTTTAACTTCTAATAAGCTCAACTGAACTGCTGTAGACTTCTTCCAAGCATTATTTGCTAATCCAATCTCATTAACTTCCTTCTTAATCTGCTTTGAAGCTCCAGCTCCTCTTACTTGCTGTTGAGAAAACAAAACTTCCGAAGAAGCATTTCCCCAAGCAGTAGGTGTGCCATGA
>NW_021353247.1:0-312 GCF_001605985.2 Dendrobium catenatum | reverse complement strand
AAACCACTATAGGGGTGTATCCTAAGCTTGGATTGGGCAAAATCAGTGGCTCTACACTCTTATCCTACGCATCATCATCACACAAAAGATCACACCCTAAATTCCATTGGATAGGTCTATACCCCATTTTGAATTTAAGGGTCAAACCATTGCCCTTAAACTTAAAATTTGGGGAAAATGCCCTTGAACATCTTAAAAAGGGGAGATAAAATTTGGACATGTTAAAAACATGCTCAAATTCAATCTCCCAAAATTCCAGTCCTGGTGGACTTGTAGTTAAAGAATAATTAAAGAAATTAACAAAATGCTCAA
>NW_021353246.1:0-1726 GCF_001605985.2 Dendrobium catenatum | reverse complement strand
ACAAAATAACAATCTTACATTTCAAAATCAAAACAATACTTCTTTAATTATCTTTAATGATTGTAAGCATATACATAATTGGTCAAGACTCAATAGAAATTTTGAATTAAAAGCTCTATCATGCAATGCAACTTCAAATACTTCTTTAATTATCTTTAATGATTGTAAGCATATACATAATTCAACTACCTCCTAAGGAATCACACTTCTAGTTGGTCAAGACTCAATAGAAATTATATAGGGCAATTTTTTAAACTAAGTATCGTTTAAATTATAATTAAGCGATTAACCAACATAAAAAAAAAAAATTTAAACTCGCCAAAGTCTACCGTTTAATGGGCGACTTACGTCGAATAATAAGTCGCCAGTTAAACGAGCGACTTACCCCCTGCTGACTCAGCTAGCTGTTATGCGTACTAATAATGAGAAAATGTAATACTAGTAAGTCGTATGTTCCACGGGCGACTCACTATTGTGAATTAAAAAAAAAATTACCACTAAGAAGCACTACTAATAATTCAGGCTTTCACAGCACTTTTTAAAACCTATTGCAGAAGTTTAAACACATGCTAATATATTTGCAGCGGTTTAGGAATCGCTGCAAATCTGCTGCATTTGCGATCGTTGGAAAGGTTTTTGCAGCGGTTTTATAAGTGCTGGTGTAAGAAGGCTATAGCAGCGCTTTTGGTAGGTGTTAAAACTGCTGCTAAAGAGTAGAATTGATTAAAAAAAAATATAATGACAAAAAATTAAATTTTGTGATCAAATTATAAATATTAATAAAATAGTATAAAAGTGAAGGAAGGTGCTCGTATGTTTATTTCTTTATCTCAAATAAAACTATAACACAAATAGAGAACAAGAATACCCCACACCTTCCCTTAGGTCTGTAGCAGAACAAGAGAATTTGTAGGAAAAATATTCACTCAGGATATCTGACTAAAATTGAGTTCCATGATAGAATTTAATGGATAAAATACCCAATACATCTGTTTTTTATACTAAATTTAAAACACAACCAAGTCTTTCCCCATAAGTTTCAACCACGACCGACAGTTATTTTTCCACTTGTTTGGAGGCTTTGAACGATTTCCTACCACTGTCGCAACCGACATCTCAAAGCTATACTCAACATCCCCAAATGCCGACGGCCTGGAGCTCTCGAACGAATAGTGCGAGAGAGGGAGGGATCTGGATCTGACAGAGAGGGATTTAGATGGCGGGCTAAGACAAGATTGGAGGCTAAGAGGGCATCAACAATAAAATGGGGGAAGCATATTTCTCCTACAGCAGGGGCTTTTAAAACCGCCTTAACTAATTGGCTGCCAAAGTTATAAATATTTAGTAGATTTTAGTAGGGGTTAAAACTGATGTCTAAACCTCTCTATAGCAGCGGTTTATGAACTGCTGCTATAAAGTGTTGCGAAAACGTCATGTTTTTTTATAGTGAAGGATTATGATTAATTATTATATGATATGCTTTATGAAGAAAAGATGCATTTGCTATTTATATATATGTATATCAAACATTACAAATTCTTAAAAAATCATATGTTCTCTTATCATCCAATATCATGCTTTTAGATCAAACTTTATCTAGGACTAAATGCAAGAGCATAATGAATTTAATTCCATGATACAAAACAATAGTTTCATAGTAGCATAATAAGATATGTAAACAGCAAAATCTAACTAAAACAACTAAAAGATACATGATACAAAAAAC
>NW_021353245.1:0-263 GCF_001605985.2 Dendrobium catenatum | reverse complement strand
TTTGAATTGGTTCTAAGGAAAGGGGAGACCTAACCCTTGAGAATTGGATCTTGAATTTGATACTTGGGTAGTGCCACTAAGGGCGTACTCTACCACTAGCAGATCTGATCCTAAGAGAAAAGAGTACCTAAACCCTAAGGACGAGAAGGAAAGAATTATCATATAGAAAGGAAGAATTCCTAACTACAGAGGATCGAATTTGAATTTGATACTAGGGTAGTGCCATGAGGGGCGTACTCTGCCACTAGTAGATCTAATCCTAA
>NW_021353244.1:0-321 GCF_001605985.2 Dendrobium catenatum | reverse complement strand
TATCAATCAGGCTTTGAATGTTGAAGCAAGAAACTTTTAGTATTAACATAAAGACCATTTAAACTCTAATTTAGCAAATTTATAGTCAAATTGGACATCTCGATAAGATGAACTAAATGACACCAAAAGAGATATAATCTAAGTCCAAATGACACTTAAAGTATAGTTAGAAACTTCATGAAGTTAATTGAATAATCAAATGATCTCTAATTCTTTTATGCTTATAGTCAAAACAAGTGTATAGACAAGAAAAATCTAATAAACCCAAGATTGCTAAATTTTGAGATCATTAAAACATTTAAATGATGAAAGAGTAATCTA
>NW_021353243.1:0-427 GCF_001605985.2 Dendrobium catenatum | reverse complement strand
ATGCCAAGAACTATAACTTTAAAGCTAAATCTCATATACCACTTCTCAGTAGGGGTGTCAATATTTGATGCAACCCGAAAATCGAATCTGAACCCGACCTAAAAATTCCGAATTAGGGCCAACCCGTTTGAGAAAAGGGTCGAACTCGGGTTGGGATATATGACCAGTTTACAAACCGGATTGGGTCATGTCGTGTTCGACCCCAAACTTGACCCATGACCCGATTTTGACACCCCTACTTTTCAATCAACACGTTTTTATTGATATGGAGCTTAATGTATGGATATGGAACAAATATTTGGACATTTTTTAATTCGTTAAGTTTATTATTGTTTATTTATTAATGTGAATACTTGTAATGATAGTGATGAGGAGGTTATAACCATTGACTGTATTTTTCTTTTAGAAGGCTTGGTGATCTGAACAT
>NW_021353242.1:0-283 GCF_001605985.2 Dendrobium catenatum | reverse complement strand
TCAGTTTCCATGCATGAATGTTTAAGAGTCGAGGATGTTAGAAAGTTATCTTCTATAATTTCTAAGACTCTTCGACACCTGTCTGTTCAAACTACAAATCCAGACAACAGAAAAAAGATGGGGCAGTTTAAATATTTGCATTTTCTTTTCTTGTTCGATGAAGCTTCTAATCATGATATCAGCGCACTTATTGAATTTTTCAAAACAGGAAGAAGCCTACGTTTATTATACATACATGCTTCAGATGGCTTGAAAATGATACCAGAGGAGATTGGAAATTTGA
>NW_021353241.1:0-452 GCF_001605985.2 Dendrobium catenatum | reverse complement strand
TTTAAATGGTTCTGAAAAGGGTATGATGGGCTTATTTAGCTGGTAAAAGACTATGTTTTATGTTGTACGTTACGCCTGCAGCAGTTATTTGTCTGTATCATGATGTTTGGAAAAATATTAAAAATGAATAAAATGGCGCTGTATGGTATTTCGGTGTAAACTTGATGTAGTGGATCGTCAGAAGATGATACCTGCAAGAAGGATTTGGGTTTCCCAATCCAGGGAAGAAGAAGAAGAGAGCTTCAAAAGCTTCAAAAGAGTGTATATATCATTCAATGATCCCTCTCTTACAATATCTTGTATATTTATAGGGTAAAAGAAGTATTCTAGAGACTAGTGATAACAACTAAGATAAAATAATCCTAAAGACTATATAACTAAAGATATTCCTACATCAAAACTGATGAGCAATAGAACTTTCTCACATGCATCTGGTGATCATATTGATCATT
>NW_021353240.1:0-289 GCF_001605985.2 Dendrobium catenatum | reverse complement strand
TCCACAGCACAAAATATAAGACAAAAGAAATCAACATCTCAACCATCTATTGATACATCTAAAAGCTTTATGGAGAAGGAAGGTTTTAGTGTGACATCCAAGCAAAATTTTGGAGATCCACTAAAGAAGAATCGTAGTGTGACATCCAAATAAATTTTGGAGATCCACTAAATGGAATCCTTGTGTGACATCTAAAGTAAATATCTAGATATCCACAGGGTCAATCAGCATACAACAAACGTGGCTCGCTCCAGACGCGTACCACATTTGTTGGGGGGCATTTGTTGAC
>NW_021353239.1:0-398 GCF_001605985.2 Dendrobium catenatum | reverse complement strand
GTTTGACAAAACGAGTTGACCTAAACCCAAAATTTTTCGAGCCAGGTCCGATCAAGTTTTGGGACGTGCTAACTTTTGACACCCCAACTGATGTTAGAGCTTGAATTTGATTAATTAATTATTTTTTAGCTCGAGGTGTATTCTATGAGGTTATGTTGGCTTATGAATCAGCTATTTTATTTTAAAAGAGGGGGAAAATGTTTATGATTCAAACAATTATTATAATAAAAATTTAAAAATGATAAATTTGATGAAAAATAATGAAGAACCACTTAATATAAGAAAATGAGATCTAATTAATAAATATTTTTAATAAATTTGTGATTAAAATTCAGAATACTAATATATCTTAAGTGCATATATATTCATATTTTTAAACAAATTGGCTAGCAAACTAA
>NW_021353238.1:0-216 GCF_001605985.2 Dendrobium catenatum | reverse complement strand
CGCAGTCAAATTTTTTTCGATAAGCTTCTAAAGCTTTTAGCCTAATCTTAGGAGTAAAATGAAGATTGAAGAAGAGGCTTACTAGATAAGACCATCCGAAGAACGAAAGAAGATGCCAGCTATGATCGTGGACGACCGATGAGTATCAACTGCGGGTTGCTAGAACATCGATTGTGGACGCATGCGCAGGAAGAAGATGGAGTTGGCTACCGCGAG
>NW_021353237.1:0-242 GCF_001605985.2 Dendrobium catenatum | reverse complement strand
CGCCCAATAAGGTTCTTAAAAACCTTATTCATAAGTCATTGGTAAGTTGCCCCTGTATTTTTGAGCCCGAATGGCATTACCAGGTAACAATATAACCCTTTATCCGTTTGAAAAGATGTTGCCTCCTCATCGGCAGGATCCATTTGTATTTGGTTGTATCCGGAGTAGGCATCCATAAAGTTTAGCATCTGATGTCCGGATGTGGTGTCGACTAGTTGGTCTATTCGGGGGAGCGGGAAGCT
>NW_021353236.1:0-1381 GCF_001605985.2 Dendrobium catenatum | reverse complement strand
CAAATCATTGAATATATAATATTATCTATTGAAATAAAAACTGATATAGTTTTTATCTATTTTAAAATATAAGAAGTATTTTAGATAATCTCACTTATATATCAGTATAATTGTATAAAACATTTTAATTCAAAATGAATATATAAGTGTACTTGATAAAATTTCAAGCATATAAGCATATTACTTTTAATTACTCTAATTAAGTATTTTATATAATTTTGATATATTTTACGTAGTATAAGAAGCATTTCAATATATTTAAAAGTAACATAAAATTTATTTAATTAAGGAATCTTATTGATTTCTAATTTAAGCATTGTATCCTTAATCAATAATTTATAAAATAATTTAATGGATATTTTAAATTATGAGCAAACCAAACTATACAAGTAAACTTCTATGGACCTCTAAGGCACTCCTAAGTTAATCTAAAAGAAATTATTATTTTTGAAGCTCCATATTATCCATCTTAATTCATCTTTGATTCTTCCATGCTTAGATTTTAATGTAACTTGGGTTTTACAATGTACATCCCAATATCAGTAGTCAACTTTCACATCTATGAAATCAATGTACCTAAAATACTTAGCATACATACTAGCACAACTAAGCATATGTTTGTTGTAATAAAACTTAATTGAATAGATCATAAGGCTCGCCAATCCAATAAAGAGCACGTTTAAACAAACTCTTTTTAAAATGGACAAACTTGATCTAATCATATTGTATTATTCATACCATACATTTCGAATAGCTAGAGAGTAAATTAACATTGTAGCTAGAATTGTATTAATAATATTTTATGATCTGAGTATCATACTGTACAATCAACTTGTCAAAATTATTAAACATTCTATTTTAGTTTCTTTGGGAGCAATCTTATAAATAGTATATCTTCAAAAACCCTATGAGTTTATTTTTGCTGGTCCTTTTGAGTTTCTTTAAGATCTTTCAAACTTGGGTATTCTAAGGATTTTGGGCAAGAAATATTGAAGAGACTTGTGAGGTCATTTGGGTGGGACCAAAAGTATGAGGTGATAGATTCATTATGGATGTCTAGTTTAAATCTAATCCTTAAATTATTTGATTTTGGTTAAAAGAAGAGCATAGGGAAGTCTTGGTGTTGAGACTTAGACCAGACTTCATGGATCTTACAGGAGATTAGGGAGAAGTGACTTCATTACCCATGAAGGTGAAAAACTTCTCGAGGAGAGACATGGTTGTAGAGTTTCCTACATTACCCATAAAGGAGAGTGGCTTCTCTGCCTTACTGGGAGTAGGAATGTGATATTAAAATTCATAAGTAAAGGCTCATAAGTGGACAAAATTCAAGTGATCGAACTACTATAAATCCAATTTATATTTTTCTCACTTTAGTTTT
>NW_021353235.1:0-336 GCF_001605985.2 Dendrobium catenatum | reverse complement strand
GCCTGTGGCAATCCAGATGATGCTGGTTGCCTCGCCCTATTGAGATTGAACTCGCGGCGTATTTCCACTATCAACCGTTGCAAATCGGCCGCCAACTTATCTAGCCATCGATTGACATTATTTTGGTTTGCCCAGAGCTCCTCAAGGCTTAGAACTTCCTCAATAACAGTTCTTTGCCACGATCCTTCTTTATCTCCTCCCTAGGCATTGGCTCTGATACTTGATCAAACTCCACCGACATTTGCAAGGTAACAAAAAGGCCAAAGTAGAATACCAAAATTCCTTAACTAGTTATGCTTTGAGTTTTCTATATTTCAATAAAAAGCTGCTTACATT
>NW_021353234.1:0-398 GCF_001605985.2 Dendrobium catenatum | reverse complement strand
CCCCGCAGAATCATATCCGATAATGGGTCCGCATTCAAATCTACAAAAATCAATAGTTTTGTGAGACGCCATAATATTGATTAGAGATACTCAATGATCTATTACCCTCGGGCAAATGGATTAGCCGAGGCCTTCAACAAAACCTTGGTGCAAATTATTAAAAAGACCCTGGATGATAACAAATGATAGTGGGATGAGCAGTTGGTGGAAGCTCTGTGGGCTTATCGTACCACTTATAGAACCCCGACTCAATCCACCCCGTTTACACTAGTGTATGGATCTGAGGCCGTTCTACCCCTGGAAATACAAATCCCTTCGCTCAGGATTACAGTTCAGAATCAGATTACAAATGAACAAAATACAAAACTGCGGTTGGAAGAACTCGAAGGCCTTGAAGA
>NW_021353233.1:0-459 GCF_001605985.2 Dendrobium catenatum | reverse complement strand
TTTATTAAAAATATTAAACCCCTAAAATTTGGTCAAAGTCAAAAAGTCAACATTTTTGTCAACCTTAGGTCAAAATTCTGGTTAAAACTTTTAAAATCATAACTTTTCATAAGAAAATTCAAATTGAGAGTGCTAATAGTCTAACAACTCATATTAATGACTAGTATTTATTAAAAATCTGAAAACTCCAAGATTAACTCTAATTTTAAAAGTCAACTTTTGACCCCTTAATTAGGGTATTCATATAATTCCTAAAATCCATTAATTTATTAAAATTCTAGAATTTTATAATTTTGTCAATAAAATTCTCAACCAATTCTTTAAAATCAGTAGCTAATTCCATTTATTTACTATTAATCCACATCTAATCTTAAAATATTTAAATTAACTTAATCAACCCCGATTACTACTAGATAACCCAAGCCTACGAGGCTATTAGCTTAGCCCCAAGGAAGGTGA
>NW_021353232.1:0-246 GCF_001605985.2 Dendrobium catenatum | reverse complement strand
AAACATCATTCCTAACAAATTGATTCAATTCTTCTTGTATAGCTAAAATCCAAAACTCATCAGTAAGGGCTTGGTTAATGGTGGTGGTTTCAGTCATTGAGATAAAGGCAGAGTGGTTCACCTCCTTCCTAAGTCCATGTCTAATCTTAACTCCATTAGAAGGGTCTACTAAGATCAAATCCTTGGGGTGACTTGTAGAGTATCTCCACTCTCTAGGAAAAGTGTGAGAAGGTCCAACCCTTTCAT
>NW_021353231.1:0-238 GCF_001605985.2 Dendrobium catenatum | reverse complement strand
TTAGCCAACCTTCTCCTCCAAAGCACTAGAATGCCTCCTGATAATCCAGCTGAAGATACATAACTGAAGTCCCAACCAGTGCCAATCAATGACTCCATATCTTTAAGCTCAATAGAAACCATTTTTGTTTCCAACAGCCTAATAAACAGAACATTGTGATCTTTCACCACCTCCTTGAGGCAGAGAGAAGCCTTCTTTTTCTTGGCTGCTCTACAATTCCATATCAAAATAGAATTCA
>NW_021353230.1:0-323 GCF_001605985.2 Dendrobium catenatum | reverse complement strand
TACTGAGCTCGATACTGCTCAGTACTGCTCGGTACTATGGAGTACCGAACTCAATACTTCACAGTACCGAGCTCAGTATTACTCGGTACTTCACATTACCGAGATTTGTGCTGTTAAATGTACATAGAATTAGAATAATGCAACCTTAATAATATGTGTATATTATAAATTAGGTGAAATGTTAATTATGAAAGAGTATTATAATAAGATTGTTTAATTTTAAAATTAACAACTAAAACATATTTTCAGATTAATTTTAAATTAATTTTTTTCTTATTTCTTCTGCAGAAGAATAAAAATTCTCATTATATGAATTAAAGTTT
>NW_021353229.1:0-902 GCF_001605985.2 Dendrobium catenatum | reverse complement strand
GGTCTTGGGTTCGAGTCTATGTGTATGCGTTGTGTGTATGAGTTTGCCTTAATTGGCTTAAATGTCCCAAAAAAAATAAAAAAAAACAGCATCGTTGCAGATTATTCTTCTTTTTCAGAATTAAATTATTCAGCTTAACATTTATATGATTGTGAGACTAAGGTTTCATTTAGGACAAATTTTTGCTGCTTTTTAAACTAATTTTTTAGTACAAAAGTTAACAATTTTATATTAAAAAACTGATTTAAGAAACAACAAAAAAAACCTTCCCAAACGAAGTCTAAATTAGAGCAATATGATACTCTCAGACTAAAAACTTTCTTTCTGCTTCTTAAAACAACTTTATAGTATAAATTTTTTAATTTTTGTACTAAGAAACTGCTTTATGAATCAATAAGAAAGCTACCCCAAAAGAAGTCTAAGACTTCATTTGAAATAACTTTCTTATTGCTTTATGAAACAATTTCTTATTACAAATTCTTATTGAATTTGAAAATTTTGTACCAAAGAGCTCTATAAAATCATAAGACAGCTTCCCCAAACAAAGCATAAATAACTTTCTTACTGCTTTTTAAAACAACTTTTTAGTATTAAAATTTATAGATCAAAAAAATTTTGTGCTAAAAAGTTGTTTTATATGGTAAGAAAATTTTCCCTAACGAAGTATAAAGCTTTGTTTAGGACACCTTTTGACAATTATTTTTACTGCTTTCAAGATATCTTTGTGATAGAAAAATGTTGTAGAAAGCTCTAAAAAAAACCATAAAAAACGAAGCCTATATTGATCATATACAAACAATCAAAGGATTATTTTAAAGTATACACCAATTTATATTCAAAGCTCCATTATATTTAGATAAGAAAACATCACTAAGTCAAATGTAATAAATTAACACATTTCC
>NW_021353228.1:0-241 GCF_001605985.2 Dendrobium catenatum | reverse complement strand
AAGGGTCCTCCCCAAGTTGGTTCAAACTTTCCACCGAATTTTTGGTGAGCTAAGATAGGCCTCCGAAGAACAAAGACCAAGTCGCCTACTTGGAAGGTTCTAGGTCGCACTAACTTATCATGAGCTTGAATCATTCAGGATTTATACAACTCTAGATTTTGTTGAGCTTGAAGACGACGTCCTTCAAGGCTTTCGAGTTCTTCCAACGGAGTTGTGCATTCTGTTGAGTTGTTATCTGGTT
>NW_021353227.1:0-453 GCF_001605985.2 Dendrobium catenatum | reverse complement strand
CTCAACAAAATGGGGTAGTTGAGAGGAAAAACAGAACGTTAATAGAAGTCGCCCGAGCAATGTTGGCAGAATACTCACTTCCTAGAGTTGCTAAAAGGTAGAACACCTAATTTGTCTCATTTACATGTTTTTGGTTGCAAGGTGTTCATTCATAATAATGGAAAATCTGTCTTAGTAAAATTTGATCCAAAATCAGATGAAGGAATTTTTGTTGGATATTAAAGTGTTGGAAAATATTATAGAGTATTCAACAAAAGAACTTTGGTCATTGAAGAAACCACACATATTGTATTTGATGAATCTGGAAATTTGAAAGAGCCAAATGTTGTTGAAGATGAGATTAGGGAAAACTCCCAAAAGATTGATAGAATAAATTTGGAAGAAAATGTGGAAGAGAATTTGGAAAGAGAAAATCTTTTGCCTAGAGATTTGAGATTTTCTAAAAACCACCCA
>NW_021353226.1:0-256 GCF_001605985.2 Dendrobium catenatum | reverse complement strand
GTCCTGGACGATCCTGGAGCAGATTTTGATATTACACCCACGTACGCACCCATACCTAATGGGCATGGGTGGGCATGCGTGGGTACTCAATATCAGAGGACAATCTAATTTACATTACTAATTATCATATGCATACAGTATATTACAATAATCCTTATTACGAAGTGCGCAACACTGATCCGCATCGTGACCACGATAAATTTTGATATGTGGCTTGAAAGTTTGCAGTCAGAGGAACTGGCAAAAAACTCAAGGT
>NW_021353225.1:0-322 GCF_001605985.2 Dendrobium catenatum | reverse complement strand
GACTTGTGAAGAAGATCTTGGAAGAAGATCCGGTTCTTTGCTGACACTTGGAAAGTGTGAATAGTCGAGGGTTCTCTGCCCACACTAGGAGAGTGTGAAAGAACGAAGGGTTCTCTGCCTACACTTGAAGGGTGTGAAAGGACGACAGTACTCTCCCTACACTTGGAGGGTGTGAAAGAACTAACGGTTCTCTGCCGACATCGGGGGAGTGTGAAAGGACGAAGGGTTGTCTGCCTACACTTGGAGGGTGTGAAAGGACGACGATACTCTGTCTACGCTTGGAGGGTGTGAAAGGACGAACGGTTCTCTGCCGACATCGGGG
>NW_021353224.1:0-297 GCF_001605985.2 Dendrobium catenatum | reverse complement strand
TCCTTGTAGTTGTCCCAAACTACAATCTCAAGTACAAGTTCTTTGCATCAAGTCCTGCATTATTCAAATTTACTTGAGTTTTAAGTTCATTTAGGTCCATTTGGTTCAAGTTGAGTTAAATTTTGATTGTCCTTTGAGTTCAAATGAGGTCCAAGTGTAGCATTGCGTTCACCCGAAATTTCTGCAGCCTCCCGGCGTCTCCCCCGTTTAGGGCAAAACTACAGAAAATTGGGTCTTTCCCACCACGCTAAGAAAAGCGTGTATGATAGGTGCCCTCTTTCGAGGATATCGCGGCCG
>NW_021353223.1:0-278 GCF_001605985.2 Dendrobium catenatum | reverse complement strand
TATTTTAAAAAATAAAAAAAAATTATAAGTTATTTTAAAAAGCAATAAAAAATTCATTCAAAATCAAGCATAAAACTAAACCTCAAACAATTATTATTATTATTAAGGGGCTGTAAATGAGCGCTCATTGGAATCAATGTTACTTGAGCTTATTTTGTCTGTCGAGTTCAAATTTGATGAGTTAGCTCATAAATTATGATGGGCCCATACACGTGTTGTTTTGCATAGAGAGAGGTGAGGATTATGAGAAATTATTACATGCAGCCACTAGACCGATC
>NW_021353222.1:0-445 GCF_001605985.2 Dendrobium catenatum | reverse complement strand
GTTCGCCGATTTTGGATAGGTTGCTTGTGAATACAATCACTTCCTATCACTAGACCACCACTTGAGGCCCTCATCTCCACCGGACCACCATTTTAGGCCCGGACTTTTGCCGGACCACCACCTGAGACCCAGACTTTCGCCGAACCACCGCATAACGTTGTTGCTTCGTTGGACCACCACTTGAGGCCCTCACCTCCGCCGGACCACCATTTGAGGCCTGGACTTCTGCCAGACCAACAATTGAGACCCAGACTTCCGCCGAACCACCGCCTGACGTCGTTGTTCTGCCGGACTACCACTTGAGGCCCTCATCTCCACCAGACCACCACTCGAGACCCGGACTTCTGCCGTACCACCACCTGATGCCCAAACAACAACCTTTCTGACCTTGGTCTCCTGCATACTACGGCCCTTCAGACCTCCATCACCATACAACGGTCTTTCC
>NW_021353221.1:0-257 GCF_001605985.2 Dendrobium catenatum | reverse complement strand
TTTTATATAAATTTTTTTAGTACTAAAAATTTTTGTGCTAAAAAGCTGCTTTTGAAAGCAGTAAAAAACTATTTTATATGAAACTTTAAGCTTATTAATTTGGAACAGCTTTTGACTTCTATTTTTTTATTAAAAAAAAATTACTTCAAAGTTGTTTTAAAAAACAATAAGATAATTATCCCAAAATAACTTTCATATTGTTTTTAAAGCAATCTTTTATTAATTTTTTTAATAGTAAAATTTTGTGCTATAAAATT
>NW_021353220.1:0-272 GCF_001605985.2 Dendrobium catenatum | reverse complement strand
ATTTGATTTTCCAAAGTGTATGTGAAACAAAAAAAAGATGATATGTGTTTGTGCTGATCAGAGAAAACTTCACAAAATAAGAAAAAATCAAATCAATAATAAAAATGAAAAAACAAAATCAAAAGAAAACACATAAAATAAACAAAACCAAAACACAACACAAACTCATAAATACATAATCAAGGCTTTTAAACACCATCTTGCTCATTGTCCGATGATTTAGAAGCTAGGTTTACCTAGGAAATTTTTTGCTTTTCATTATTTGCCCTTCT
>NW_021353219.1:0-295 GCF_001605985.2 Dendrobium catenatum | reverse complement strand
TATTTTAGTGAGGAGAGAGCATTATAGAGAGAGAAAGCGGAGTTCCAAACATAACTTTTGTTCTGACGAGATATAGCTCTTGGTGTCTTCATCAAAGTTGTAGAGGATCATTGCAGCTTTCAAACGAACCCAAGATCGCAAAAATTTGACGGTTAAATTGTAAGTTATGTTCATTTGACGTTTAAATTTCAATTTGAAACTATAGTGATTTTGCAATGAATGGAGCCTCCAAACTCCAGTCATCGTAAGATCATATTGCCCTCTAGCTACAGTTCAAATTTCATGCAATTTTGTC
>NW_021353218.1:0-456 GCF_001605985.2 Dendrobium catenatum | reverse complement strand
GCCTGATTTTATTAATCATATGATTTCTTTAAATATTGGTAATATTCTTATTCATATTTCTTCTAGCTCTTGTATTGCCTGGAATGGAGATCTGATACCTAAATTTAAAAGATTTCAAACTGATTTTTATAATGGATTTTAGATTTGGTTGGTGTTCTTATGTTTAGCATAAGAAATTTGCATTGTGGTATTCTTGCTTTGCATGGATGACTATTTTAAAGGGGTTAAAAACTTCAAATATTTTGCATAATAGGAATATTAATGGTTCTTTAGGATGTATTTTCTATGATTATCCTGTGGAATCTCATAATCATGTATTTTTTTAGTATGATTTTTCTTTTTCTTATTCTATCTAAGGTGATTCCCTGCATTTGACATTTTATTATTAAACCTACTCTTTTACAATGCTTATATTTTATTTCTGATTTAAAGGTTCCTAAGGATGCTAAAAATATG
>NW_021353217.1:0-3320 GCF_001605985.2 Dendrobium catenatum | reverse complement strand
CAAAGAAGTCACATTCAAAATCTTCAGATGCAAAAGGAATTAGTGCAGTGATGAAATAAATCCTAAACATTTTCTTCTAAAATAAATAAATGTGAAGCAATTAATCAAACTTGTGGGCTCCAAAGTCCACATTATATTGGAATTAAGGAATTCAAGATAGCGTAAAAAGTAAGCAAAAAACCCTACCCTTTTTTGGTCATGGAATTAGGGTTAAGACTCTACTATTTAAGGAAGAAAACCAAAAAGAGTTCCCATTAAGAACCCTATTGCCTAATCATCCTAATCCTTTGGTTCTTTATGATGATTTGATGAATGTTGTGTGGACTTAAGTAATTAATTATTTAATAAATAGGAATTAATTTTATTATATAATTTTTTTATAAAGAGTAAATTCTATTTTTTCAATAAAAACATATAACATGAAAATAATGAGAAGAAAAAAGATATAAATAAGAGTATAATCTAAAATTAGATTTAGATTTGTTTTTCTTATTTCTTGAAGATATAAAGAGTATAAAAATACAAAAATTCATTTTATTTTAAGAGTAAATAATTAACCTCCTGAGGTTTGCCAAGGAAGCTATCATCATCAGAGAATAAATAAAACATTACTGATCAGATCTTTTGAAATACCAATTTATTTTTTTAATATGGTATTGTTTGCTTTATCAATTAATAGCTAAAGTTCTAGTATTGGTTTAGGAGGTTTCACTAATTGTTTCTTACCAAATCGATACATATTTATATGACAATATAATTGAATCTATTATTATATTAGTGATCATTAATTATATTCTATATTATATTATGTAAGACTTTTAATTGCATCTAGGAGGTTAAATGAGAAATCATATAAAATGATTTGTAGAGCCATTTTTAGGCGCATGTTCCCTCTTTCAAAGCAATAAATCAATATTTTCTTTTATGCTTCAACTGAAATAATGGATGATATAAACTTATGTCAAGATATCTCAACGATTAATTTTTAGGGTGCAATGAAAATTACGTTTTATGTCCAAGTACAATAGAAATGAAATTAAATATTGTCATAATAATTCGGTCCTTAAAAGCTGATTTATTATGAGGAAAAAATAGCATTCGTCATTAACTTCTGATACTTCTTTTTTTTAGGCTCCTAGTTTTTGCGTGGAATGATAGCTTCTTTCAGACGTATCTTTATTTTATTGATGCAGCGAAATAACCTAATTTTATTGACAAGATTTACTTATGTTGATATAGACTTTTAAAAGAAATATGGCTTGATTACTTGAATTAACCTGCATATATGTATTAACCGCTATATAAAAATTTATCCTACATATGTCATCGTTCTGCCTACATCACGCTTATATAGTGTAGTAAGAAGTGTCCCAAATAAAGTCATTAGGTTCTTTGGACGCTCTTTACTGCTTTTTAAATTGTACTAAAAAAAACTGTTTTAGAAAGTGCAAACTTGTACAAGGGATTCAAGCAGTTTTAGTATTTTACTTGTTGTACTTTATATCATTTTTTTGATGGCTTATCGAAAACTTGTTCTAAATGTAACTCTAGGGCGTAATAGTATATGATTTATGATTGTATAGAGCTTAGACACTACTATCTCATTTCTTTAGCAACAATATAAAATTAATTAGATTATAATCAATAATACTTCTTACTGTATTGATAATGAGATTAAGAAAATTTAGAAAATGATATATATTTTATTGTTAAGAAGCGTCATTTTTCTAATTATTATGTAAAGCGCTTTTGATGATAAGATCATAAGCTAAAATCATTGATAAAATTTTTCAGAATGCTCGTTCTCATTATTCTAATATATAATATTTAGATTACAAAAGTATACCATGTACATATTTTTGTTTATTTCAGTTAATAAATTAATTCTTAATATTCTTACTTTTTTTATTATTATGTCCAATCGAATATTCTACAAATTCCCACGTCCTTTATTTTAACCTCAAAGAATTAACTTCATATGATATAACTCCACGACAAGCTAATATAAATAACTCGCTCCCAACTACATAAGGACGAGACGTCCGTGCACTAACGTTTTGGCATTGTGTGATTATAAAAACAAATAGAATAATAGAAATTCAAACAGAAAATGAGTTTATCAGATCACGTTACTCTCTAAAAATGCTCTATTAAAATAGGTTTTATAATTATTGGACATTGATGGTTAATTATGTGGCTTCTTGAAGAAATTCAATTATGTATCCTTGATATACATTAATTAGCTGCATCCTCCACAATATTATGGATTGTATAAATCTAATGTAATAAATAGTATCACATATAAGTAAAGTCAACCTAATCGTGGTTTATATCATATAGGCAAGTTTTTTCTATAATGCAATAGTATATATGATATCTTGTTAAGGTGTAATTAATCCAATTATATCATGCGACCGTTGTCATTATTTAGTACTGGGACCCTTAATCTTCCGGTAAATAAACCGAAGGATATAAGAGTAGTAGATGATAAGGCAGGCTCCTCACTCTTGGATAGTGTCAAAGAAGTAATCAAAATTAAATTTGTTAAACAACGGTTATTAAGTTAAATGGACACATTCCAATATTTAAGTCTAATGACGTTTTTAAGATACCTTATTAATTGATCTTTCTTTTTTCTAATAATTAGCAAATAGGTACTGATACTATGCATTTAAAAAGTAATGGCTAGGATAAGTTTATTAATTAAAATTAACCATAAAATTTATCATTGTTAGGTTGAAAGTTATTTGATCTAAGAGGAAGTATGTATTAGCCATTAATATTTTTGGGTTAAGGTGGGCAGCTGCTCGTTATGGTTGTGGTGAAGGTTAATATTTTACCTAGAAAATTAATCTAATTCCATTTCTTTTATTTTAGGGAGAAAATTTGAACTAATTAATTGATTATCTATATAATAATATTGTAGTATGAGGGGTCATTAACGGGTCGAACTCTCACATCATTAGTCGGCAATATTGGAGATTGATCAATTTGTTTTTTTTTTTAAAGAAGATAAGTCTACAAGCGGTCGTACAAATTATATCGAATCAGATGATTGATTAGAATGTGATTCCTTTCTCAAATTTGAAATAACTCAAAAAATTTAATCCAGGCAAATAATAATTTTTAGAAGTCATTATAAGTCAAATTTGAAAATTGTTTTCATCATAAGATAGACAATTCTTTCAGAATTGATTTTAGGGTGTGTGACAAACTTGGATCTAGGGGCATCAAAATGGGTTGAGAAGTTGGGTTTAGATTCGGCCCTAAATTGAAACGATTCGAATCCAGTCAATTCAAACCTAATCAGTTTAATAAAC
>NW_021353216.1:0-586 GCF_001605985.2 Dendrobium catenatum | reverse complement strand
TCAAAGTTAATTATGATCCACAACATGAAATCATTTGTTAATCAATTTTTTATATCAAACATAAAAATAAAAAAAAGGAGATATTTAATTATGATCTACAACATGAAATAATTTCTATAAAAATGTAACTCTGCATTGATCATACAAAAAAAAAGCAAGCTTTATCATATATTTCATCAATAAAAAACATACATTATACAACTACATACTACAAAAATCACCAGTACTAAATCTCAAAACATTTGAAAGTCACTATACTTCGATCCCAATTCCTTTATACGATCATAAACTATACTCACTGTGAAAAATTTGATGCATCCACTTGACAAGCAATTTCAAATCTTGTAATCATGCAGACTACCACTTATAATGATATGATGATATTGTATTTGTAGATCATACCATAAAAATTTAGACTTTGTTTGAGACCGTTTTTTAGCTGTTTCTTAAAGAAGCTTTTTAGTAAAATATTAGCAAGCTGTTTTAAGAAACAGTAAAAAATCGTCCCAAACGAAGTCTTAATTATGCCAAAAACCTCTACTCTCCAGTAAAAATTACAAAATTCACCCCTCTCACACTCACCCAA
>NW_021353215.1:0-312 GCF_001605985.2 Dendrobium catenatum | reverse complement strand
CATGTACGTTGATTTTTAATTTTTTTTTTTTTTCTCTCTTTTGTTTTATACAACAGGTCAACATTAAAATAAAAATTTAAGATAACATAGGACAATCATGACCGTCGATCTTCAGCTCCTCCTCGGATAAGCATGGACGGTTTGGATGTCCGCATCACTTGGTTTTACAGTTGATGAGGTTGTTGCTTGCTTTAATATGAGAGGTGATTAGTGTGGCTACTGGTGTTGGATGTGGGTAGAGGAGAAAGTTAGACATGAATTGGGTTCTATAGTGAAGGATTGGTCGGATTGAGGGGTTTTGGGCTGTGGCTA
>NW_021353214.1:0-258 GCF_001605985.2 Dendrobium catenatum | reverse complement strand
ACCGAGCAAAATTTGGTATGGGTTCTTTATACCGTTTCCATCGAAATTTCGAAACGAATCTAATGAAATTTATTTCGTCAATTTCCGACGATATCGAAATTTCACTTAAGTTCGTCGCGGCGCATTGATATACGTGCGACGCACTCAAATGACGAATTTCGGGTTTTACATGAAGGGAGAGGGAAAATTTGAAATCAAATTAAGATTTCAAATTAGGGAGAAGGATTTAAGTGCCTCCTTAATGGGAGCCAAAAAAAA
>NW_021353213.1:0-1269 GCF_001605985.2 Dendrobium catenatum | reverse complement strand
ATGGTTCGAACCCTGTCGACTTCTATTGACCCGTATATAAGGATCGGTTTCGAAACTGAATTCACTTGTCAACCTGCGCAGCATCCCTAGACGTCACGTGTGTACCAATAACACGCTCGTCGGGGCCCATGCGGGCTAAGATTATATACCCCATTAGTGTACCTATATGTATACAATTTAGTGCACGTGTAGGGGTACTTTGAAATAATTGTAGACGCCTTCTGTCTGATTGTACGAATGTTGCAGATCCGGTGGCGTTGCGTAGCAGCTTTTGACTAGAGTTATTCGCTGCTTCGTAAATCATAACCTTCGTGGCTTCTTTCAGTGTGCTATGCTTTTGGATTACTGTCTCTTCCATATGAATGATACAAATGTTATGACTGATTGTCATTGTTTCTTCCATTTAGTCTTTGCTTGCAAACAAGTTGTATCACGAGTTCATTTGTTCGTCAATGTTTATTTGAGTACACTGAATGCTTTAAGTACTATGGAAAAATTTCATGTCATCTTTCCTTGCCGATGCCTTTTGAAAATATATTTTCATTCAACTATCCATCATTTATTGATGCTTAATTGAACAATTAGGATTGTCCTTTCTTATTTGATTTTCGCTCATAGGTGAACCATATTGAATGTGACAAGTCTTTTGCTACCATATGAAGGTGATTTAAATCATGTGTGATAAGTTTTCTTAATGACATTTGCCTTCCAATTGAAATAATAATCTCTTAATATCAATTGGAAGTCTTACATAGCAAATTACAATCATGCCATTATATTCGTCACGTATCAAAATTTCAGTATTTGCATGATATTCGTCACATCAATTGTATGCCATTTTATTTGTGAAAGAAGTGTTGTGCACCTTATGAATTTTCTTGCACCACTATGCTTGTATTCATTACAACTCTTTCACCATCAGTTGCAAATAAATTGCAATTCTTACATATGGCCACTAGTTAATTATCATGGTCATTGAGAGCATCATGGTGTTCTTTACAAATTCACATTTGTAAATGAATGATGCTTAAGTCCCTTGGTTCACAAGTCTCACATTTGTCTATAGATATGCATTTGATTGATCAAATGTATCACTTGATTTTGATATTTTCTCTTCAATCATGTGTTTAGTGATTCCAAAATTCAATTCTTTGTAGCACAAGCTTAGTTGATTACTCAAATGGTTCAAGTAAAATTAAAGTATGAGCTCATTTCAATCTCATTTGCAAATATAGTGCGTATGCACTATGTCACATTCAGGTCCAAGTT
>NW_021353212.1:0-215 GCF_001605985.2 Dendrobium catenatum | reverse complement strand
CCTTTGTGCTCACGGCACCAGAACAGATGTGCTCATAACACCAGAATACATATATAGTGCTTATAGCACCTAAACAGATTTCCTCGAATCCAGAACAGAACAGATTTCATATTGAGCTCATTTCAGATTTCCCAGACACTAACGGAATCTCATAGGATCCAGGCCCCTTATAGCTCCATTTTTATAGCATATACATATAGCATATCAATTTAGAA
>NW_021353211.1:0-224 GCF_001605985.2 Dendrobium catenatum | reverse complement strand
ATATAAAATTAAAAAAAAAAATTAAGCTAATGATTATAACCTTTAGAAGCAAATATTTGTCAGCATAGTGTCATATAAATGAATTATTCGATATCAAAATAACATAGAAACATCAAATAAGTGTTGAAGTGTCATTGAGTTATTTTTCATGGAAAATGAATGATATCTATAATATCTCTAAAATAATTGAAGTCATAGTAAATAACAAATTTGGCCTAAGGCGG
>NW_021353210.1:0-310 GCF_001605985.2 Dendrobium catenatum | reverse complement strand
AGTATCATTTACTTATTTAGGCTTCTCTGAGACGACTTTCTTAATGCTTATTAAAGCAGCTTTGTAGTACAAAAATTAAAAATTTTCTACTAAAAAGCTGCTTTAAGAAACAATAAGAAAGTCGTCTCAAACTTAGCCTTAAGCTTCATTTGGAACAAATTTTTTATTGCTTTCTAAAACAGTTTTCTAATAAAAAAATTTAATTTAAAAAAAATTGATACTACAAAAAATACTTTAAAAAACAATAAAAAAACCATCACAAACATACCTTAAACATCACTATAAAACAAAAAAGCCATGATCACAACTC
>NW_021353209.1:0-217 GCF_001605985.2 Dendrobium catenatum | reverse complement strand
AGAGAAAGAGAGAGCTGAATATCTATATTTGCATTAAAAAAAGAAGTAAAGCTAGTTACAAGTAAATATCATGAGTAATCTATACCCTATCACTATCTTCCCTCAACAAAGACAACAATGTCGAGGGGAACTCAATATTATTCACATCATGAAAAATAAAATTACCAGACAGGCTTAGCTGGAAATAATAGTTGGCCGGCTAGTTATAGTCCCACGG
>NW_021353208.1:0-211 GCF_001605985.2 Dendrobium catenatum | reverse complement strand
TCATTAAATTTTTAGTTTTGTTTTTTCTTTTTCTTTTTGTAGTGTTTTCTCAAATCAACACACACACATCACCACTTCTTAAAAAATAAAAATAAAAAATAATGAAAAATGAAAAATCTATCTCCTATTTTTTTTTATTCTTATGTAAGTTGTGATTGATTTCTCTAAAAACAGTCAAAGAAAGAAAACTCATGATTTTAACTATCAATCT
>NW_021353207.1:0-510 GCF_001605985.2 Dendrobium catenatum | reverse complement strand
TAAGGGCTTGCGCCTATAGGAAACCAGAACTCAGATCGTAAAGTCCTCGTAAAATGAGGGCAAAATCTCTGGGTAGTGTCTTATCTACAAACTCATCTGCCTTCCCAAAATTTACCCCGGAACCTATTCCATTAAAACTCCCTCTCCAAAAACAAAGCAAAAACAATCACAGGCGAATTTTCGGAGCCCACAAACACATGATGCAAAAAGACTCTTACGAGTTCTATTATCATCTAATGATTCAGCTACTCTTTTGTAATGATATAAACTTGATAATTCATAATTTCCATGCAAAAATGAGGAGAGAAACTAGATAAAACTAATCAAATTGCTGGACAGCATGCCACTGAAAGCTTAATTAATTGGAAAATTATCTAGTGGAGATACGCCTATTACTTCCTTTAATAAGATTGATAATTGATGTCATGATTTGCTGTGCAGAACTGAAGATAAAAACAAGCAGGGATAAAAGTTGAAAGAGAATGGAGAAACAACTATTTTCTTGAAGTA
>NW_021353206.1:0-262 GCF_001605985.2 Dendrobium catenatum | reverse complement strand
CTTTGAGCATCTTGATTTTTGATACACTTTTGTGTATTATTATTTTTATTATTATTATTTAATTTGGCGTCATTGGCCTCTTTCCTTTTAATTTTTGTAAGCTAAAGCTCTTTAACAAAAACCCTTAAAAAGACCCTTAGTTGTGAGTATATCCTCCAAATATTAGAGAATAGGAGCTCTCTCTCTAACATAGGGAAGAACAAGTCACAAAACAAAAACAAAGTCATGTGATGAAAGCAATGACAATATTTTAAATAACTTG
>NW_021353205.1:0-213 GCF_001605985.2 Dendrobium catenatum | reverse complement strand
AGACTAATAAAATTGGGCCACATCACCCCACTGTAGGGTATCCAATTTGGTACATGCACTTGGTATCCCTTGATACACCGTTGGGTACAGCGCTTAACCGGACGGTTCTCCCGTCTAGTGTACGCACATAATAAAAGCTCGAAGAATTGCTACCGTTGATCATAGGCCGCAATACGATCTCAAATTATACTAATTTTAATACAAATTAGATAA
>NW_021353204.1:0-1401 GCF_001605985.2 Dendrobium catenatum | reverse complement strand
TTCTTGGACGATTTGCTCTCTGACTTGTGCCATGCTTCGATCGTTCCAGGACGATTCAAAATCGGCCTGGATGATCCACTTCCAGAAAATCAGCTGTATTCACTGCACTGATCGTCCTGGATGATCTCAATATCATCCCGGATGATCCTGGGAGGAAAATCAGATCTTGGAAGGCAAATCAAAGGAACGAGCTCTCACATAGGGTTACTTAAAATCAGTCACTTTAAACAATTACAATTGACTCAAAAAAGAAAAAGGAAAATTATAGACTGACTCAATCCTAATCTATCCAGTCTTGAGCTGATTCCGATTTCCGTCTGATCTTTGAGTCCTGAAAAGTCTGTAGAAAAAAGGCAGTCGTAGTGAAACAAGATTTGTTTGCTATCATCAAAATCATAATCCAAAAAACATGTTTGTAACAAACCAAGGATGTATAATCTATTAGAGGTTGTATATTAGATCCTTTGCTCGATGATGTTAACATATATTGGATCCACCAATGATGTAAGACCTATCTAAGATTGTATGTCAGAGCCTTGGCTCGATGATGTCAACCTATATGGAAGAGGTCGAGAGAATCCACTAAGGATGTAAGACCTATCCGAGGTTGTATGCTAGAGCCTTGCTCGATAATGTTAACCTGTGTGAAAGAGGTTGAGAGAATTCACCAAGGATATAGGACCTATCTGAGGTTGTATGTCAGAGCCTTGCTCAATGATGTTAACCTGTGTGGAAGAGGTCAAGATAATCCACCAAGGATGTATGACCTATCCGAGTTTATATATCAGAGCCTTGCTCGATGACATTAACATGTGTGGAAGAGGTCGAGAGATCAAATCCACCAAAGATACAAGACCTTTTCGAGGTTGTATGTCAAAGCCCTACTCGATGACATTAACCTATGTGGAAGAGGTTGAGAGAATACTCCAAGGACGTAAGACCTATCTGAGGCTATATGTCGGAGACTTTGCTCGATGACGTTAACCTGTGTGGAAGAGGTCGAGAGAATCCACCAAGGATTGAAGTCCTATACGAGGTTGTATGTCAGAGCCTTTGCTCGATGATGTTAACCTGTATGGAAGAGGTCGAGAGAATTCACCAAGGATGTAAGACATATCCAAGGTTATATGTAAGAGCCATACTCGACGACTTTAACCTGTTTGGAAGAGGTCGAGAGAATCCACCAAGGATATAAGACCTATCCAATGTTGTATATCAGAGCCTTTGCTCGATAACGTTAACCTGTGTGGAAGAGGTCGAATCGGATCCCCCTGGGATCAATTTTTCCTTGATTCGGAGGGGGTGAACGCCGCGTGTATCCCGAATCAAAGGTCAAGAATGGTATATTTTTAGACCGTTACTGTCTTTTTGAGGTCGAGATCAAGACCTTGCCCAAGGAGT
>NW_021353203.1:0-294 GCF_001605985.2 Dendrobium catenatum | reverse complement strand
CTATACGGATCAATAGGAGTCGACAGGGTTCGAACTATTAAGCGAATATAAGGTTGTGGTAACCGGTATATTTGTTTTAATACATTCATATTAGGTCTTCAAGGTCTATTATAGTATGAATTCACTCACAAGAGCATAAAGCCTACGAAATCCGATCCTCTGTCGATAACTCGATAGAGTCGACAAGATTCAATCAACAAATGGAAATGACCCCACACGCCGATGATGGCCGTGTCGAACGATGATCTCAACCGGAGGAGTTCACAAATATTTTCAAATGCCTCCCAAAAGTCC
>NW_021353202.1:0-619 GCF_001605985.2 Dendrobium catenatum | reverse complement strand
AACTTTCTTACTTGTTTATGCATCAATTTTCTAATTAAAAAAAATATCAAAAGCAACATAAAAATAATGTTCAAAAGCTGTCCCAACTAAATCTTAAAAACAGAAATAATAATAATAATAATAAAGTTGCAATAAATTTTTATGATTTCAATCTTAAAAGCTTACTAAGAAAATTTTCTCAAACAAAACATTAACCAACAGCGTTTCGCCTTTTTACTTTTCAGCAACTTCTCATCAGATTTTACAAAAAACAATATTCAAACCAAAGGAATTCTGACCGTTACAATTTGCTACATTGGCAATGGTAGAGTCGAAAATGTAATGCTGCTGAAATAGTCGCAAAACTCCATTAATTTTGAACTAAAGAATTCAATCAAATAGAAGTTTAAGGTTTCGTTTAAAACAATTTTCTTATTGTTTCTTAAAACAACTTCTTAGTACAAAATTTTTTATTTTTGTACTAAAAATTTGTTTTAAGAAGTAGTAAAAAACTGTCTGTAACGAAGCCTAAAATAACAAAGAAAAACCAATCATCATAAAACCCAGTAGGCCAAAGCCATCAATGAAGTAGAAAATTGAAGGAAGGAGCTTGAAAATCTTATCCTGAATTCCAAAATCA
>NW_021353201.1:0-872 GCF_001605985.2 Dendrobium catenatum | reverse complement strand
GTCCCCGTCGGGTCGGGTCGTGACAAGGGATGGCGTCATCACAAGAGGGGTCGATTAGAGCTAGAGAAACAGAGTTCACTTTGGGATCAGATACAGGAGCCACCGGCGGGGAAGCCGAATCCACAGTCGGCCGCAAATGAGGAAATAACTTAAAACATTCTGACTTCTTATGACCCGGCCACAGCTTTACAATGCTGACAGAAATTAGGCATTCCTTCAAAGACAACTTTCTGAATACACCCAATTTTATCTGGACCTAGCCAAACAGAATCGGGGAAGGTTTTTGAAATGTAAATTTCTACAAGAATACGAGCAATTGAAGGACGCGAACCAACAGCCGTGGCATTATCGGTGTGAATCGGACGACCAAAAAGGGAACCCAATCCAAAAAGAATTTGAGTAGAGAACAGGTGAGGACGAAGCCCCGGAAAAGAAATCCAGAGAGGGACAATCAGCGACTCCTCTGAAAGGTCAAGGAGAGGCGACCACTTTATCACTTTCATAAAACAACCAAAAACGAAATAGGATCACAAAAACCATCCCATAGTCGAGGTCATTCGAAAGCTTGATCAAGACATTAGACTGATCCAAAAGAGTAACAGAGAACTCACCCGATAATTTTAGGTTGAAAAAAACCTACATATATATCGATTCCAAAGACGGCCGCTTAATCGTAAATTTCCCCACTAAAGCAAACTCAAAAGGTTTCGCAAGATGCAGAAATTCATCCTCCGCAATCCACAAAGCCGGCATACCCCGAATCGTAGACACACGAAAATCCGGAAAAACCTTAGAGACATCAGAACCAGACAACAGCTCTTTGAAGGATTTGGAGTGCTTATCCTCAAAAAAGGTAGGGACGTCTAACCTTT
>NW_021353200.1:0-353 GCF_001605985.2 Dendrobium catenatum | reverse complement strand
GATCATCTATCCAAAACAAAATAAAAGAAAAAAAAATAAATCTAGTAGAGGCTGAAAATAAAGAAGAGGAAGAATAGGATAAAGAGTATGTTCCTAATCTACTAGTAGACTTTAAGATTAGCTATGTTAGAAAGCTGAAGAATAGTTCAAATGGAAAATAAATAGGAAGAACTTATGGCTACTTTGGTGGCCCTCCAAAATAAATGGGTTCCTTTCATCAGAACTCAGAAACATTCTATTCCAATTGAATAAGTTCAGCATTATAAACCTAAAGAAGTTGTTAAAAAAAAATTTAAGGCTATGATGTTGGAAAAGAAAACAACACAAGTAGTAGATATCAAATAGATGTTAGA
>NW_021353199.1:0-244 GCF_001605985.2 Dendrobium catenatum | reverse complement strand
TGTGAAGCATTTAATCATTTAAGTTCCCTTGTTAAGTTTAGGTAAATTTGAATTATTTAATCGGTTTAGATCCAATTAATTAAAGTTTAATTTTAATAAATCTTATATCAATTGAAAATTAATTATTTAATGATTTAAAATTTTGTTAATTAAATGGTCTCAATTTAAATTAATCAATTAAAATTCTGTTATGCTCTATTTTTAATTGTTTTAAAATCTTAAGTAAATTTACAATCAATTAAAG
>NW_021353198.1:0-222 GCF_001605985.2 Dendrobium catenatum | reverse complement strand
CCCGAGCTCTCTCATTTCTTTCGGCTTTAACGTCGCAAGGTCGTGCTAGGAAGAGCAGCGACGTCGTGCGAAGAAATGACGCTGGATCGTGCGTAGGTACGGTGACGACGTGCGACGAGCATAGTAGGTAGGATTTGATTTATTTTCTCCTCTTCTTTTTTTTGTTAATTGTTTACGGGTCAACACTCTCGAATCGAAGAACATTGTATCTTTCTTATTGTT
>NW_021353197.1:0-268 GCF_001605985.2 Dendrobium catenatum | reverse complement strand
AATTCAAAAATCCGGCAGCATTTCCCCTTATTTTTGGAACTCAAGGTGTTGAATTTTCATTCAACAGAAAGGTTCTCAAATAAATATAGGAAAAGCTATTAAGAAAGCTTCACTCTCTCAACCCTAAGAATAATCAAAGGGTAAAATGTTAAAGACAAACTTTTACCGGATAGAATTTAAGGGTTCGTTGTATATGAGAACATATAACAACGTCAATCAATTGTTTTTAGAAAATTCAAAAATCCGGCAGCATTTCCCCTTATTTTTG
>NW_021353196.1:0-352 GCF_001605985.2 Dendrobium catenatum | reverse complement strand
CCAGTCGCCACGGACGATAATTTATTTTCGTCTGGACAAAAATTTTACAGAGTTCAGATCGTCCTGGATGATTTTTAATTTCGTCGGGATGAAATTTTTCCAGAGGACCAGTCGCCACGGAAGATAATTTAAATTCGTGTGGACAGAAATTTTACAGTGAACTAATCGTCCTAGACGATAATTAATTTCGTCCTGGACGAATAGGACTTAGAAATATTTTTCGAGAAAGTTCCTATTCGTTCCAAATGCTCTATAGGAGATAACTGTCTGATGGTCCTGTACGAACGAATATCATCCAGTACGATCAGTATAAATATTTTATATGATCTCCTTATGTGTGCGTGTATGTTTT
>NW_021353195.1:0-635 GCF_001605985.2 Dendrobium catenatum | reverse complement strand
CCCGTGTGGATAACTTCTGGTGGAGGCAATCAGTAATACATTGCCTACAAACTCTTTCTTATTTTATAGAAGACTTCAAAGGTATGATCAATGCCCAAGAGGTTGTAATGAGGAAGAAAATATAGATCATGTGGTATGTAAATGTTCAAAGATCAAAGAAGTTATTCAGCTTCTAAATAATTGGGGATTTGCTATTCCAATCCTGGATTCTAAAGAAGAGGTTTATAGATGGCTGGAATCTCATAATATTTTCTTACACAACTTGTTATGTAATGAAATTTACTTTTCCTGGAAAGATAGAAATGAAATTGTTCATGGGAAAAATGCAAGAAGCGCGGTGTACATTGCAGCCAAGGAAATAAGCTATAAGAGAACTTCTTATATTCCTAATTATAATTCGACGGGATGGTTGAGTACTAATCAGCTAACGCTATTGGAAGATCGTTGATACTCTCCTCCACCCGATTGGATAAAGGTTAATGTTGATGCAACATTACTACCTACTTACAAAGGAGGCATTGGAGGAGTTTTTAGAGACCACAATGGTAGATTGATACTAGCTTTTGGTAAACCATCAATCCATTGGGACATCTCTTATCTTGAGTTTCTAGCTATATTATCCATTAAAGATGTCA
>NW_021353194.1:0-1173 GCF_001605985.2 Dendrobium catenatum | reverse complement strand
TAGATTGATGCAGTGGAATAGAAAGATATATTTATATTGCATTTTACTCCATCTTTGAGTTGTAAAATGAGAGATTAGTGAAAATTTGAAGAGGACTCAGAGATTGGTCGTAGATCATTGGTGTCAAACAGTAATATATTAGTTTTCATGCTATATACTTTTGCTTATAATATGAAGTTTTGAAAAAAGAGTTATGATGAATATGAAAATTATTTTATTTATTTAATAATAAGCTCTTGTTTTTATGTTGTTTTAACAAAAATAACTTTACTTTCAAAAAATACGATTATTTTGAAAAGATGGACAAATTATTTCTTATTTACAAAGATATTCTTTGGTAAGCTATACTCTTGCTCTGCCCACATTGAGATGGCTTATCGTGGAGCTCTTGATTTTATTCCTCTATGTACCTTAAAAAACTCCTACACCAATGCCTAACTTATTGGATCTCATTCTCCAAAGTACTGCAGATCATCTTAGCTAAGGGCAATGGCGTGTGATCAAAAGTAAGCCATCTCATCCATTGTGGTTAGGTAGCAAACTTAAGCCTTAGGCCTATTCCTATGCTTGGTCGATTGATGCACACACCACGTAATGTTATATCGTAATCACGCTATTTGATAACTGAGGATTTTTTTATGGATTTACATGTGTAGCTACCACCGTTAGACATTGGTCCCCCGCTAGCGGTCACCATCGCCAGCGAACGCTAGCGCCATCGACCGTTGCCCCCGTTGGCCACCACAGTCAACTGCGTCGCTCTCCGCACCTATTGGGCCCTCTCTACCACCGCCGCTATCCGCCAATCACAGTAGAACACCCCTTGTCGACGGTCACCATTGTCGGCCACCACTGTTGACGACCGCTAACCATCCTGACCACAACTTGTAGGAAATATTTCTATTATCGTGTATTCAATCGCTACAAAATCTTCGTCTAACCCCATACTTTCTCTTCTCAGGAGATAATAATAATATATATTTTTTCTCAAAGAAACACCAAAAGGCAATCTTCACTTAATTTAATGATACATCCATATGAAAATAGAATTAGAGCCCAATGAAATAAGACAATCAATGAGTAATTTAAGGATGAAATATAATTAAGTAATATATATAAACAAAAAAAATCTAAAGCTAGCAGCTAATTCTAAATTTTCAGCAAAATAAATTT
>NW_021353193.1:0-231 GCF_001605985.2 Dendrobium catenatum | reverse complement strand
TAATATTAATTTTAATATGAATTTTAAAATTTTTAAAATTATTATAATATATTTTACGTTAAAATGTTTTTAATACTTTTTTAATCTTTGAAATCATTCTCTTACGTCGGTACATGGAGGAGCCCACGTCATCTAGTCTTGTCAACATTCGGACCCTTAACTCAGCTAGGCCCGCTAGGTGGTGGGCCTATCCTAACGCCTATCTTTATGGGTAATGACAAACCGTTGATT
>NW_021353192.1:0-2021 GCF_001605985.2 Dendrobium catenatum | reverse complement strand
CCATTTTATTGGATTTGAATTTGTTGAAGATCAAAAGAGAGAGCGAGAGATAGAGAGAGAGAAGATAGCTAATGTGAGTAGAGAGGAGAGTATTTGACGTGTGTAAATATTATATATTGTTGCTTGTTTTTAGATTAGTGAACATTTATCCCTCAGTACAACCATTAATGGAAATTGATCTAATGTAACTCCCCTGTCTTTTTTTTCTCCTAATGTGTTTCTTTGCGGGCTTTATTATTCCCTCGGTATATTGTATCTTAGAACATCTCCAATGGAATGACAAACAACTGTTTGCCGTTCTTTGGTCGCTCCAACCGAGCGGCAATTCTTACGACATTTCATCGCGAATGAACAGTGCGACGCCAATATTGACGTTGCACTGTTCATCTTCGTCATTTTTTGGTCTCTACTGAACTTGCCAAAGAAACGTGCGAACGACCATTACAGGGTATAATGGCGTTCGATTGGAGATGAATCACGGCATTTTTTAGTTTCACGGTATTTTGGAGTGAATAATGAGATTTTTGGTTTGGAGATGCCCTTATATGCTCCTAATGTACTTTTCCCAAGAGGATGAGGTCTTAGGAATCATATGATGTGATTTTGGCTTTAATTTTAATTTTTTTTTGAGATGTAGGATTAGCTAAATTGAAGAACTATTCTTGGAGATGATATTGATTATTTGAACTTATGGTTGCTTTTATGAGCAGCGTTCAACCAATGGATCAGAGCGAGGTCTTAAAACTAGAAGATCCTGGAGAAGAGGAGGAATTAGAAGATGTATTTGTTTTAACTGATGAATGGAGGGAATTCTTTGCAAAATCTGAGGCTAAAAGGAGGATGGGTGAATTTTTTTTGTCCTTTATTTATATAATTTCATAGTTTGGGGAGAAAACCTATTCGATTAATAATGCTTGGATCATACATGATGCTTAAACTGTCTTTTGCTGTCTTCATATGCAGATAAACAGAAGAAGAACGAACACAGGAAGTGAGGTGCTCAATTGCCATTGTCTAATTTGAGCACATAAATTACAATGTTGGCAAAACGAAAAAAGTTTTTTTTTTTAATAACCAGTAAATTTTTTTAAGCCTTTTTTAGGGACCTATAGCCATACTTTGACTTGGATTGTGTTGATTGGTTCTTTTTATTTATGAGACAAGATCTTGAACATGTGGCTCTTGTATGTCCATACATGATACATGCCCATATAGATAACTCACCGATACTAAATAAATTCATCACCGCGGAGCTCCGTCAAGAGATGTGCTCCACCAGAACGAGCCTCCCCTGTGGAGCATCTACCGGAGCATGGCTAGAGACAAGCAAAAACCCGCCCCAATGAAATTTGTATTATTAGAGCTCGACCCTGTGGAGCTCAATCAAGGATGCAAATACATAGAAGAACAAGTTTGGATCAGAGAATTCGCCTAAGCAAGCTTTCACCTGAAGAGGTAATTGCCTTATGAGGACTAACTCCTTCATTAGTTTTCCCTATCTAAGCCTATGCTTCTTCCTCGTATATCCTCGTCCTAACTACAATAGTACAAACCTATTGAGCTTACTATCATTGCTCGACCAACTATGTTCTTCCCTAGTTCACAGTCACGTTAGCTCATAAGACTCGTTCCCTATGTAGAGGGCTTCATCATGTTTTGGGGCACTTGCCTTAATGGATTGGCTTAGAAGCCCATCTTGGAGGATCCAATCAAGACATTTGCTCCTAATGACTCACTCAGGGTGCTCATCAAAGGCATTTCGAGCCACGTTAAAGTTAGATGAGTTTGTGTATACTTTTCAGCCTAGTCCACCTATCTGTGTCAATCTATATTTGTCAAATCATGTATTATTTTTTTATTTTTTTCTAGGTATTATTGATGGAAGCCCTCTTGAAAGCATTAGTAATGCATAATGAGAAGTTTTATTAGTGGTATTAGTACACAAACATATATAAATATTGTATTATCTTAATTAATGCTGAGTTGGCACTTAACTATTGACTCATATGTAATAAGGCCAT
>NW_021353191.1:0-363 GCF_001605985.2 Dendrobium catenatum | reverse complement strand
AGATTAATTGGTTGTTGATTTTTTAAGTTTAAATTAATTTAATTTGCCATTAATCGATTGTTTGCATTATTTCACAAACTCGAGGAAGCAAGCCTCCTCAGGACACATAGCCCCGCAGATTGAGGTAGGCCAGCTTAAAAACCTATTTTTATTTTTTTAAAATAAAATATATTAAAATCCAAAAATAGAGTATAGGACACTAAGAAAAAAATGCCAAGAAGCAAAAGAAAATACATTTAGAACAATATCTATTGCTCAATAATTAGCTGAGGCTTCCAGCTTCCCCAAAGCCAATCTCAGTCCATCCAATTTGGGGAATGAAAGCATTAAGCAGCCAACCCAACCAAGCAATAGTGCATCACG
>NW_021353190.1:0-309 GCF_001605985.2 Dendrobium catenatum | reverse complement strand
TCATAAGAAAAATAATTTTTTAAAAATATTATTATAGAAAATAAATTTGTACTATAAAAATTCTTAAAATCAACAAAAATAAGACATAAAAATAGAAATTATAATTAAAATTTTAAAAATAAAGTAATAAAAAAATTATCTCCCAAAGAAAATCTTAGACTCATATAGGAAGATAAGTCAAAGCCGCCCTATTGGACTTAGAAAGAGCCTTTCCACTAAAAAAATACTTAGAAAAAGACTCAAACAAATTAGAATTAAGTACTAATTAAATTATCCTAAATTATATCTATATCAATTGTGCATATTGAC
>NW_021353189.1:0-292 GCF_001605985.2 Dendrobium catenatum | reverse complement strand
GTCCAGACGAAATTAAAAATCGTCCAGGACGACCTGTCTCTGTAAAATTTTCATCCAGATGAATAACATTTTAGTCCAGACGATACAACTGACTTAGGATGGTTTTTCTGCAGTTTTTTTGGAACCGACCTTGTAATAACCGTTCGTACCGGACGAACTTTGTTCCTACAAAAACATTTCGTGCACATATACAAACAGGTTCGTTTCAAGGCTTTTAAGTAATATCGTCCAGGACGATCCAAAATCGTACGGGATGATCCACTGCATACAGAATTGAAAACTTGCAGTTTTT
>NW_021353188.1:0-286 GCF_001605985.2 Dendrobium catenatum | reverse complement strand
AATGAAGGTTATTCTCCACCTTCTCGTGAAATTAATGATGTTAAAACTGAAATTGCTTTTACTGAATGGACATTCGAGGAAAGAGATTTAGCCCAATTAAATGCAAAAGGTTTGAACTTTTTTTTTGTGCTATAAAATATGAGGATTACATGCGTGTCTCCACTTGCAAAACTGGTAAAGAAATTTGGAATAAATTGTGTATCACCTACGAAGGCACTAATGAAGTTAAACAATCTCGTTTAAATATTATCTTGCATGACTACGAACTTTTTCGCATGAAATCTCA
>NW_021353187.1:0-612 GCF_001605985.2 Dendrobium catenatum | reverse complement strand
TGAGTATCTTACTATATACTAGCTAGAGTATGAAATGAATTTGTATAGAATTGTTTATAACAAATTTTTTCATTTCTTAAAATGTTCATACAGTACGATGTTAGTTTGTACATACAACTAACATAGTACAAAAACAAGTTCATGCAAGTTTGTAATAGGATTTTTGAACTGTTCATACATACGAAGTACAATCGTACTATAGGATCATGGATGATCAAATTGAAATTTTCAATTTTTGGGATGGTTTTTCTTGTATTTTCTATATAAGGTCCTAGAAACTAACTGATCAAGAACTCCTACTATGAATTTCTTTTGAGAGTGTACTTGGAGAGTGTTTGGGTGAATGTCTTGGAATTGCAGAGTGAGATATTTACTAAGAGGGATTTATGAGGGGATTCACAAGGTTTCCCAATGGTGAGGATCTCTTGCTTGTTCTTTAAAGTTCTTCCCTAGTTTGTTGAAGACTATTAGAAGAAGATTGTCAAAGGAGCACTAATACTCTACTGACACCAGGAGGGTGTGAAAGGATGACGGTACTCTGCCAATACTAGGAGAGTATGAATGGATGATGGTACTCTACCGACACTAGGAAGGTGTGAAAGGACGCCGATT
>NW_021353186.1:0-330 GCF_001605985.2 Dendrobium catenatum | reverse complement strand
GGCAGAAGTCCGACGACGAGTAAAAGTCTGCTGACGAACAGAGGTTCGATGACAAGGAGAAGTCTGATATCGTGTAGAAGTACGGCCTCAGGCAGAAGACCGATGAAAGTTTGTCGACGGGCAGAAGTCCGACGACGAGTGGAAGTCCGCTGACGAGCAGAAGTCTGACGGTAGGGAGAAGTCCGACGTCGGGTAGAAGTACTGTCAGGCAGAAGATCGACAAAAGTCCATTGACAGACAGAAGTCCGATGAAGGGTATTAGTCCGATGACAGGAAGAATTCTGGCGTCGGATAGTAGTCCGTCGAAAGTCCTGCAAGGCAAAAGTTCAG
>NW_021353185.1:0-211 GCF_001605985.2 Dendrobium catenatum | reverse complement strand
ATTGTTCAATTTCCAACCTCATCCTACGAGGTGCTTGCTTAACAGGGACTGCATCAGGCTTAATGGCTAACTTGTGGACTGCTACCTCTGGATTTAGACCAGGCATCTCGGTGTAGTTCCAGGCAAAGCAGTCTCTAAACTCTGACAGTAACTTGATGTATTCCTGAGCCTCTGAATCAGACAGTAGAGCACTATGAAAAATAGGCCTAGG
>NW_021353184.1:0-998 GCF_001605985.2 Dendrobium catenatum | reverse complement strand
CGAACCACACGAGCGGAATCCTTTCGGAGACCCACAATCATCATTTCATGGGCTCCCTCCAATATCTTGCTATGTCTTGACATCTTATTTGTCGTCAACCAACTCTATCAACACATGCATCAACCTATGAAACATGGGTCTTCTTCCTTCGGCCTCCCAATTCAAAAGGATGATCTCCTACTTCTTGCTTACTTAAACACAGATTGAGCAAGTGATCCAAATGACAAAAATTTAACCGCTACGTTTTCACTAGCTCTATACACTAGCAGATTTCATCAACTACCTGAGGGGAAGCAATAATCCAACCTAGGCTCATCAACTTGAGGGTAGGCAATAACAACATTCATAACTCCAGTGGGGACCAGATAAGTGGCGCAGCCATTAATACTGCCAATCCATCATCACCACAAAAGTACGGCCACATATTCCATCACAGCATTGATCCGAAACAGAAGTATCTTCTTCAGCTAGATGATACTTATAGGAAGAAATGTTGTAATGTTGTTCTTCTCAATGGACATTTCTATTTCCTTCTCTGTTATAGTGACTCATTCATTTCTGTAACTTCCTCTTAAATCAATGGGAACTTTATCTTATTTGTTTCTCAATTCTGCAATATTTTCTCACATGCCATGCACAAACACCGTCATACACTCGTTCAAATTACTAAAGATGAATGGAAAATTAGAAGCAGCTCTTGTTCTCTTTTCACTAGGTTTTCATTTTATTTTAATGGATGTTTGACTTAGCAATTCATGAAAAGGTTATTAGTGTACTGCTAATCTACTGATGTTGAGTACATCAAAGCTATTTTTGTCTTATCAGATGTATTTTATCAGATTACAGTAGAATTAGTTCTTTTTCTTTTATCTATTTATCTGTCTATTTTTTCCTTTTGTTATTCTTTTTAAGTGAAATTTGACTTCAAAATTTTTAATGGAGTTGATTTTTCTCATATAGCTGTTTTCTATTTCTCTCGGTTCAGGGTTTTCTGGGTC
>NW_021353183.1:0-219 GCF_001605985.2 Dendrobium catenatum | reverse complement strand
TATTGGTACACACGTGACGCCTATGAATGCTACGCAGGTTAACAAGTGAATTCAAGTTCGAATCTGATCCTTCTATACGGATCAATAGAAGTCGACAAGATTCGAACTAACTAACAAAATACACGGTTGTAGCGACCGGTGTATTTGTTTAAATACATTCCTTTTAGGCCTTCAAGACCTAAAAAAATCAAGAAAATTCATAAACAAAGGCACAAAGCC
>NW_021353182.1:0-720 GCF_001605985.2 Dendrobium catenatum | reverse complement strand
TTTGTAAAGAAATTTCCTGTGTGCTAATTCGAATGTTATAGTTACATTTTTCTTGTAGCTTGATGTTTGACTTAGCACTGGATCCAAAATCCTTTTGCCCAATCTTTAGTAATATGTATTGTTGCTTCTTTTAGTAACTTAATGTATTATTTGGATTGGATCCAAATAACTTTAAACCTTCAAAAATTTTAAACTTCTGTGTCCTAGCTAACATGTTGCAGTTATATATTTTTGTAACTCGATATGTGGTTTGACAAATCTTAAGAAAATTTGAGCTTTTATATCAAAGTTTTCTCCTTATCTAAACCAACATATTATAGTTATATATTTTATAGCTTAATATGTGTCGTAGGACAAGGTCAAAAAGTTCAAGCCTTCAAATCAAAACTTTTTTTTTTTGCTTGTCCTATTAACATATTGTAGTTACATGTCCTTTGTAGCTTGATATGTTTGATAGGACAGGGTCCATAATCTGATCTATGCAAGATTTTCAAGATTAAAGTCAAGTTAAATTGAGAAAAGTTTGAAGGTTCAAATACAAGTCATGCTTATAAAAATAATTTTCTTAAAGAAAATAACATGTTGATTTCCCTTAAAAAGAAATTTATCTTTATTTTCTTTAAATTGTAATAAAAAGTTCATTGTGGTTGACTTCTCTAAACACTTAAAGAATAAGACCAATGATTATCAATGCTAAAAAGAAAAGTGTGTTCCCTCCCT
>NW_021353181.1:0-1017 GCF_001605985.2 Dendrobium catenatum | reverse complement strand
TCAAGACCACTGAGAGTCAGCATATATGTATATTATTTCTTTCTCTTCCTTGTTAGGCACCTCCCTGCTTATGGGTTCTGTTAGGCTATTTGTACTATTAGGGTGTAGTTCTATCAAGGGAATGCTGTGAAATCTCTAGGAAAATAAAATATTTTCTAAGCCTAATTTTATAATTTCTCTATAATCATTTTACTCATTAGAGTCAATTAGCATACATATTTGACATAAATTAAAAGAGTCTAAATTTTTTTATTGTATTTTACTTTCAAGCACCATTTATCTTACATGAGTTAAGGGGTTAATTAGGATTTGTTTTAGATGTAGGCCCCATTTCTACTTTGAAATCAAAAGGTATGAAATAGTTACTTTAATCGAGTGTTTTCATAGGAGTAACCCTCCTAAGATGTAATTAATAGGGGCTTACTCTTATAGGGATTTGAGAACTCCATATTAAAATAAACCTTATTTTATTTCTATAAAACAAGGGAGAAATCTCTAGGAATGTAGATTTTCTTTTCAAACCCATTTCTCTAAGTTTAAATATACTTTTAGAATGCTATTATCATCTACTCGTATGATATACGATATAATATTCTTCATGTTAGGTTTAAACTTAGAAATGATGAATTTTATAAAACCCATTCTTATTTTTAGATGTCCTGAAGAATGATGTATTCATCTTTTAAGGTGATAGAATATTTTCCCTATTCCATCTAATACGAAGAATGATTAGATTTTTAAAGCACAATTTTATTTTTAATCTCAACCTATAGAATTTCATAATTATTTTTCGAGATGATATGCCATTCTTTGAATTATGTTTAATTATAGAAATTATAAAACCCTACTTTGATGTTGAATATGTTATAGAATATTGTGTTAGTCTTATACTTTATTGTTAATTCCAAATTCTTTTTAAAAATAGGAGATATTCGAATATGCGTGGCGGTGATTTATTATCCCCATCAAATTTTTCTCAGGACTCCGCTGGGGATGAAGCCTCTCTCTATCTTTAGC
>NW_021353180.1:0-299 GCF_001605985.2 Dendrobium catenatum | reverse complement strand
GTTGTAGTATATTGCAGTAGTATAGTGGTATATTATAATAGTAGTAGTAGTAGTATAGTATATAATAGTAGTATAGTAGTAGTAGTATAGTATAGTAGTATAAGATAGTAATATAGTAGTAGTAGTAGTATAGTTGTAGTATAGTATAGTAGTAGTAGTAGTATAGTAGTATAGTGATGTAGACAAAGGGGGGGGTCAACTCATACCCAAAATAAGTTGATTTTAGCTTCCCTTGAGTTTACAAGCTCAATCAAATTTGAGTTGAAATTTAGCTCATTTATGAGCTGGTCTTTAGTTTA
>NW_021353179.1:0-271 GCF_001605985.2 Dendrobium catenatum | reverse complement strand
ATCTAGAGGGGTTCTAGGATCTAGGATCTAAGGGAAACCTAGGCTCTAGAGTAGGCCCTAAGGTCTGGCTTTAGGAAAGGATCCTAAGGTCTAGAGTAGATCCTGAGGTCTGAATATAGGAAATGATCTTAAGGTCTAGAGTGGATCCTAGGACCTAGAATTAATCTGGAGTTTGGAAGAGCCTTAGTGACCTCATACAAAAATGAGGTCAACAAATGGACCCCCAATGTGTGCGGTAGAAGGAACTTCTGCTGCACACATTGGCGTTGAC
>NW_021353178.1:0-326 GCF_001605985.2 Dendrobium catenatum | reverse complement strand
AGAGAGAGAGGGATAGAGAGAGCAAGAAAGCACAAGGGAGTGCAAGAGAGAGAGAGAGGGAGAGAGAGAGAGAGAGAGAGAAAGAGTGCAAGTGAGAGCAAGCTAGAGAAAGAACAAGAGAGAGCAAGAGAGAGCAAGGGAGAGAGCAAGAGAGAGAGAGATAGAGAGTGAGAGAGAGAGAGAGAGAGGGAGAGAGAGAGGGAGACAGAGAGAGAAAGCAAGAAAGAGCAAGGGAGTGCAAGAGAGAGAGCAAGAGAGAGAGAGAAAGTGAGAGAGAGGGAGAGAGTGAGAGAGAGGGAGAAAGAGGGAGAGAGGGAGAAAGAGGG
>NW_021353177.1:0-264 GCF_001605985.2 Dendrobium catenatum | reverse complement strand
TTGAGCACCATTCATCACATCATTCCCATATCTAGCTTCCATTACACGGTGAAACAAAGACTGTGGTTTCTGAATAAAATTCCAGGCCAACTTGGACCGAAGAGGACCAATTCTATCAAGTGGGGAGTGTACCCCTAGTCCTCCAAAGCATCTTGGTTTACAAATATCTCCCCAAGCCACATAATGCATACCTTTAGTCCCCTCATTCTTATGCCAAAGAAAACTTTTACAAAGTTTCTCTAACTCATACAAAACCCTCTTGGG
>NW_021353176.1:0-219 GCF_001605985.2 Dendrobium catenatum | reverse complement strand
TGATTTAAAATTGGCTTGATCGTCCAGGCCGATCTCACGAACCTCTCGGCCGATCTCACGATCGTCTCGGCCGATCAGTTCAAATCAGAGGAAAATCAACCAGAGCATCGCCCTAAATTCGAGCTGGCCGATATATATCATCCTGAAGTAACTAAGGTTTTTTGAATAGATCGTCCAGGATGATATGATCGTATCAATCATCCTTGATTACTCCCTTGA
>NW_021353175.1:0-579 GCF_001605985.2 Dendrobium catenatum | reverse complement strand
TTCTCTACCGCCGTGAATATTCCAGGACGCAACAAGAGTGATTTTTGAATTCACGACTGCCATGGCTTTTTTGTGAAAATGGGAGGATTTATGAAGACAACAGGCTCATATGATATGAAGTATATATGGAGCCATGGAGGTTCCTTACGCTTGCTTGTTTGAAATTCCAACTACGCTTTAAATGTATCATAAATGCTGTAGGATTCGAACAGTACCGAGATTATTATTTAAAAAAATAATTCAATCGGTCAAATTAATTAAAAAAATGATTGGTGTAGCCGGGGCGGAACCCCTCTATGCCTAGGGGGGGCAATTGCCCCCCTCAAAAATTATTTTTTTCTTATTATAATCTTATTTAGATTTTTTTTAGTCATTATTATAAGAATTTTAAGCAAATTGCCCCCCTCTAAAAATGTTAAAATATTATGGTCATTAGACAATTGCCCCCAATATAATTAAATACATTGTGTATATGTATTATTGTTAGGGAATGATGAACCAAATACAAAGAAACCCCCGTAGGGGCACTGCCCCTTGACCCCGCGACTTGACCGGGCAGGTCGAACCCCGCTAGGGGGC
>NW_021353174.1:0-243 GCF_001605985.2 Dendrobium catenatum | reverse complement strand
CCTAGAATCTAGAATTAATCTGGAGTTTGGAAGGGCCCTAGTGACCTCATATCAAAAATGAGGTCAACATGTAGTCATTTATGTTAGTCAAAAAGTATTTTAAAGTTATGATTTTCAAACAAGGCTCTGATACCACTTGTTGAGATTTGTTCACTATGAATTAGGTTGTTAAACCTCAGCTTATGTCCTAAGGCTATCCAAGAGGAGAAAGTTCGTTCGGGATGTTAAGCCCTATGAACTTAA
>NW_021353173.1:0-324 GCF_001605985.2 Dendrobium catenatum | reverse complement strand
TACGAGGGCTTACGCTCGTAGGAGGTTTGGAACCCCAGACACCTGATTTTAAAATTGATTTTAAAAACTTCACTAGATTTCTTTGGGAAAAGTTAAAGAATGATCGTCGTCGTTACTTTAGAAGAATTATCGCAGAATGGTGTCATTTCCCTTTGGGGAGATACATCCTTCTTCGATAAGGCTTTGGATGTGAATGCGACGATCAGACTTCTTGAATATTGTAATTGGGTATTTAGTTGAATTCTACTTTGTTCCTTCGGGGCCATATGAAGTTCTCTTTAGGACCCTATCATAATATTCAAGATGAGTTTACATAATTCTAAG
>NW_021353172.1:0-355 GCF_001605985.2 Dendrobium catenatum | reverse complement strand
AGTGGTTCAACTCAATGATGCAGAAATTATAAGGTTGAATCATACAATCAACCTTTCTAGAAAGGGTACGAGAAGCTTTTTCACATGATGCAAATTTTAAGAAGATACTGGATATGTTTAGTGTGGGACACATTGAAGACTTTGAGCTTTATGATGAAGGATTACTTCATTATAAAGGCATATTGTGCATTCTAGATATGGATAACATAAGAAAGAAATCCTTCAAGAAGTTCATTTCTCTAGTTATACCATTCATCCAGGCAGCAACAAAATGTATCAGGATTTAAATGAGGTGTTTTGGTGACCAGGAATGAAAATAAGTGTGGTAGATACAGTATCCAAATATACTTCATGT
>NW_021353171.1:0-304 GCF_001605985.2 Dendrobium catenatum | reverse complement strand
GAAGGGATTAGTGAATGATTGGAGCTCAATCACCCACTAATCCTTCTTCCACATGATTGCTCTTCATATCTGGAACCCATGTCTAAAATTTTATGCAATAGCGGATCTCCTAGAATTAGGGTTTAATTATAAGTAATTTTAAAATAGTTTTAAAATACTTATGAATATAAATATATAATTTAATATAATTTTGAAAAATAAAATAATTAAAAGATAATTCAATTCCTAATACATAAGAATAGGGAGACCCACTGACCACCCAATCGAGGTTTCAAAATGGTTTGAAAATAATTTTTAGTTTAAA
>NW_021353170.1:0-320 GCF_001605985.2 Dendrobium catenatum | reverse complement strand
GGGTTCGGGTCGTGTTTCGTGTCGTGTCAAAAATTGTTATGTTATCTTCTCTCCCCTTATCACTTCTTCATGCAACTAAGATTTATGTGTAAGATAACTCTATATTTTTATTTACTTGTTTTTAATATATTTTACGTAGTTATTTTCCAAAAAAGGCTTAAATGAGATGTTCTTCTGTGTATGCTTACCCTTAAAGGAAGTAATTATCGGGGCTTTCTTGCCTGTATGGAGCAAGAAGAGTTACAAACGCTACAAGAATCCTAGTTACCAAGGCATGGACATAAGTAGGGGTGTCAATTTTTGACACGACACGAAACACG
>NW_021353169.1:0-2770 GCF_001605985.2 Dendrobium catenatum | reverse complement strand
TAGAAGTCCAATTATAGCATTAATGTTCACTAACCACAAAATTCGGCACGCCTATGCCGGACGTCTACGCAACCCCGTTAGAGAAACTACGAAGAAAAACGGGGAGGGAAAGTCCCAATAAACCTAGAATTTTCCCACAACGCGAAGAAAAGCGTGACATAGGTAGATTGCCTCAGGTTTTCGAGGACAGGCAAGCGGACCGTATTTGTATTTTTGAGATCCTCCACCACGCTAAGAAAAGCGTGCACTTTGGGATATATTTTGCAAAGAAATTATAGGAGTAATTTTATTTTTTTTAAAGAAAGTATTTTTATAATGAATAGCCATTTTTCCCAACTGCAAGCGGAAAATAAAGCTAACTTTTGTCTGTCATATATTATTGACGTAATGGATCGCCCCTATCTTTCGTCGTACCGTCGCACCGGAGATTTCCCTCCCACCACGCTAAGAAAAGAGCGATGCATAGGCCATTTTTCCAAGGTGCGCTACGCGCGAGAGCTTCGCGAATGTATAGAGATTGGAACCGCAGAGATCGCTTCGCCTAGGTTTACTCGACCTATGTCCCGTGGGTTTTTGTCGCGCGCCGGCTTGCTCCTCTCCAAACACGCTCTAATGTAAAATCGCGTTGCTATAGTATAAAGAAAAACTAATAAAGAGAAACCACCAACTCGACAGCAGCCATAGCCGGCGTAAGAAAGAATGCTCAATAAATGTTTGACAATATCAACTTTTACAGGGTTCCAAGAAGAAAAAACTACTGATTTGATATTCCTACAGCAGAAAAATTTTTCTTTTCCCTTTCTCCCCTTTTTTACTCCTTTTCTCTTTTTTTTTCTCTCTTTTCGCTTTTTGCTATTTTTTTTTTTCTCTCTTTGTTTCTCTTTTTTTTTTTTTTTTTTTTTTTTTTTTTTTTTTTTTTTTTTTTTTTTTTTTTTTTTTTTTTTGTTTCTCCCTTCTCTCGATTTTTTTTTTTGAAATCTTTTTTTTTTTTTGAAACTCTTTTTTTTTTTTATTCTTTTCTCTCCAATTCCTGGCTGAAGCATGCATGTTAGACCGCGTATGAAATAGAACACCAACATCATGTGGATTCAACTATGTGTAATAAGTTTCTTCAAGCACATACTTCACTTAATTCTAGACTCTCTGCGGATATGACAACTTAAAAGAAGAGCAACT
The DNA here is from genome assembly GCF_001605985.2 of Dendrobium catenatum. Lineage (NCBI taxonomy): Eukaryota > Viridiplantae > Streptophyta > Magnoliopsida > Asparagales > Orchidaceae > Dendrobium > Dendrobium catenatum. The sequence continues at coordinate 1,594 of NW_021353169.1, read as the reverse complement.
CATATTTGCAATTCCTGACTTGATTTTTCATTGCCTGTGATCAGATCAAAAGCTACCCTCAACCATGGCCAGCCCTCATGCTAATAGTATCCACCATGCAATTTCGCATAGTGCACTTTCAACCCAGGTTAGACCTCTATAAGCGTCAATTTTTCCCACGCTCAACTTGAACCACCGACGCCCCTTCAATTTTTATTTTCACAGCTCTGACACAAAAGTCAAAGATCGGCATTACTATGAATGGCCATAACAGGTCTCTGAATAATCAAACCATCAAGTCTCCTGAAGACTCAATCCATAACATCAATAGTGTATAGTCTAGCAACCCCAGTTCGAGCACGAGCAAAGATCTATAATACAGTAGAGCGATTCTTATATTTGCATCGCTCGTCCAAAGACAACATTGCAAAGGCTCAGAGTACCCCGCATGAGCAAGGAGGAGTAGTTTTCTACCTGTGAATTCTTTGAGAAAATCGCTTCATAGTGAACTCAAACTCAAATCATTATTTGAACAATTTGGATATTATACTGCACTTGCAAGGACTACAGGGGACTCGAATGAAGGGAAGAGGCTCATCTTAAGCCTAAATTGAACTTGAACTCAGATTGAGACTTGAGCTCGGACTTGCACTTGGACTGGGACTTGCACTTGGACTTGGACTTGAATATGGACTTGAACTTGATAAAATAAAACTTGAAATTCCAATGAATATTGAATAAATGACATTGAGCTCAACTTGGACTAAAGCCTAATATTTAAAATTAAAAAAAAATCATGAAACATGAGAATGATAATTGCAATCAAATATCAAATATGGAATTATCAAATTGATGAATTCATAAGGGATATATGATATTCAAATATCATGTGCCAAGCATGAATACTCAAGCATGGATCAAGTGAATGCTTATGAGAAACAATACAAGGATCTTCAATTGAACATTAAGATGACCACTTTCGTCATTTAAATTCACCCAAATAAATATCATGCAATCAAATAGGGATTGATGTACAAATTAGTCATAAACCTTAGCATGATATTTTTGGATGACTATACTTGACTTGAAAGAGTCATATGGATTGGAATAAAAATATTGGTGATAATATCAAATTCCTTACACTTTGTTGTAAATCACATTTGAAGGATAAGAACTTGCAAGTATAACTTATTTGCAAATAATGAGAAGATTGTGGAGGATATGATTTGGTCGTAAAGTCATAGCTTGAATTCTTTGTAGCTTGATAACAGGTTTGCAACATTAATTTATTTCTAAGAAATGATCAAGATGGGAATGTATAGTTTGATCATAATATAGATAAATGTTGCAAACCATATAGAGACAATATTGAGGGATTATCACATATGTATTCATCATTCAAGCAAGTACATTACCCTCCTATAAGCTACTACAAAATCTCTTCATGAATACAATACAATGAAAGAGAAAGGTATTATCTCCACTTGCAAAAAACCATGAAAGAGAAAGGTATTATGAGATAAGCATGAAGGAATGCAAATGGTACAAGACAATACAAATTATTCATGAATGACTATTAAAGATCTGCAACACATACAAGCTCTCTACGAAGACA
>NW_021353168.1:0-768 GCF_001605985.2 Dendrobium catenatum | reverse complement strand
TACTAGTCTAGCTTTATGCCTTGCTAGTGTGCCGTCCGAATTAAGCTTGGTTCTATACGTCCACTTACAACCAAGTACATTTTGATTGTTTGGTGGAGGCACTAGTGTCCATGTGCCTTGGGATTGTAGAGCTTGGAACTCTTGTGACATAGCTTTCCTCCAATACTCATGTTTGACAGCTTGTTTGTATGAAGTGGGGTCAGAGTTTGTAAGCTGATGGCTGAGATCAAATACCGGTTTTGGCTTAAGACTTCCAGTTTGAAGCCGAGTTCTCATTGGATGAGACTTGATTTTCTTGGCAAGAGGAGTCACAGTATGTGTGGTAACCGCAGGTAATGGAGTTTGTGAGGATGCAGAATGACTATTGGTAGTATTTGGAGAAGGTATTTGAGAGGAGATTTGCTGTAATGGGACAGTATTAGCCGTGGTTGGAGGATTCTGTCCCGTTGGTGTCTTGAGTGTAGAGGTAGGAACTAACAGTAAAGGAGGTATTGAATTTGCTTGGTCATCGGTTTTATGAGTGTTTGATATAGAAGTTTGATTATGAAAGGGAAATTTATTTTCGTTGAAGATTACATGCCTTGAGATGAAAATTCGTTGAGTGGTGGTGTCAAAGCAACGAAATCCTTTTTGATTTAAGGCATAACCGACGAAGACACAGGGAACGGATAGTGGTGCAAGTTTGGACTTGGAGTATGGTTTTGTCCATGGAAAGCATAGACAACCGAATGTTTTGAGGTGATCGTATGATGGTGGCTTTTGGTATAG
>NW_021353167.1:0-5115 GCF_001605985.2 Dendrobium catenatum | reverse complement strand
GAGAGGAGAAGAGGCGGTTCGGCCCACTGCTGGGCCCACAAATTGAGAAATAGTTATTTTTGGCTATTTTTGGGTCCCAAAAACTGTCCAAAAAAATTCTGAAAAATTTAAGATAAATAGGGAAATCCGAAATTTATAATCAACTGCCCCACTTTCGTTCCAAAACCTGATAAATAGGCCCCTTCAGGCTTTAGGAAACTGCACACACTTCTCTTCTTCTTCCTCTGGCTCTCTGGCTGCTCCGAATTGCGCCCTCCTCGCATGCAGAAGCCTAGAGTTCCTCTTCGCTCCGGCCTTATGGATGATTGAGGCTTCCGCTATTTGCGGTTGGATTTTCTTGCTCGATTAGGCCCCTCCTCGACGTGCAAGCAAGGCAGGGATTTCTTCCTCTTCTCCTTCCTTAAGCAATTGTAATGGGGTGATCGCATCTTATCAAAGATGTTTCCGTGTTTAGAGATCGTCATATATGCCCGTTCAGAAGGTTCGAAGAAATTTAAGGGCAACAAGGCGACGATGTCATTCTTCCACCAATTACCGGAAAGACGTCTCTTACTCTTTCATGGGAAAAAAATTTCATTTTCCTAATGAACTGGTGAGAAGGTACCGAAAGATCTGAGCGTTTGCTGCCTTCCCATCCCCGGAAGCGATATGTGACAGTGTACGGAGTTTAGTTTTGCGAGCGGGTGCGATTATTCCGCCCGCAGCCTGATGCTTGATATCCTGACGCCTTGTGGATGAGTTTGGTCTCAATTCTCCTAATCGGGCTATATCGTCGTATGGAGTCTGATCGCATTCTCAGAACCATGGAGCGGTTTGTCGTTAGAAATGCTTATCCGGATGGGGCGTATCTATACCGACCCACAGGGGTCGAATTTTCCATTTAGATCCAACTGGTTGGAAGCTCGTTACTCGGGAATCCATCCAAAGATTGGAATTACGATACTTTCTTCGTGCAGTATGATTGGGTCTCCAAAAAGGTGGGGAAGTTGGGAGTACTATCCCTCTTCATGTAGGAGCGGTATGAGTTGGAGAGTTGAAGCTACCTGATATTTGAAGCCTCTTCGTTACGAGAATGCGCTCTCTCTGCAGATGCTTAACGATGGATATTTTCAACGGTGGGGCTATTCCACTCATGCAGGGTACAACGGCATTAGAAAATTGAAGACGATCAACAAAAGCCCAGGAGGCCCAAAAAAACTCAATATACGCGACCTGAGGCCCAGGTGAGATTCACATACGCCTAAAGAAGAAGAAGTCGAAACGAAGTTTTGCAGTCGCGGCAAGGGCCTCACTTTTCTCCGTCAGGAAATATTCCAGAGGATGTTTCTAAAACATTAAGTGCATCGGTCAGTCACTGGCGAGAGTTGGTTGATTTCACCTTTTCTCATTTTCTAGTATTTGCGTTTAATTTCGGAGTTAATTTCACTCATTGTTCGTTGTCTTGGAAACAGTTCCTTGAGTGTTGAACAAAATCTTGGATAACTAGAACGATGAGTTCGTGAAGAGTCAATATGTGGAAGCAGGCGACGCTCATCATTCAGTTATCCAAGATCTTTACTTTTCCCGTCAAGACTGTTCAAGAAAGAATCGATCAAATGAAAAAGTATACCCTCGAAAATTTAGACGACAAATAACAAATGAAAGATGGAGAGAGGTGAACTCACCACTCTTTGCGGCTCGGGTCAGAACGACGGGGGAATGGCGCCCCCCCCCCCAAAACTAATGGTTTTTCAGGAAAAACAATTTTCCTTCTTGGGGAAATATTATATCCTGGAGGAGAAAAGCGAGGCCCTTGTCGGAGGGCGGACGCAAAAACTTCGTTCCTGGGACTTCTCTTTTAGCGCTATGTGAATCTGCCCCGTCTCAGGACGCTAGATTGGTTTTAATTGGGCCTCCTGGCTTTGCATGATATCATTCAATTCTGCGGCGTGTGACCTCCCGCATGAAGTGATAGCCCCACCCTCTGATAGATATTCTCGTCTAAGCATTCTGCTGAGAGAGGGATCTCGTAAACGAAGAGCTCGGTATCCAGGAACTTAACATACCCAACCAAGTCCGTCCGCTCCTACATGAGGGGAATAGGTTAGCTCCTGGGAAGCTCCCGCCCATCTTCTTAGGCGCCCAAATCTTCTGCACAAAGAATATTCGCTCAATCCAATACCTTGGATGGATCCCCGGAGTATGAATGCCAACCACTGTAGATCTAATAGGGAAATTCGACCCGCGGCATAGTGTAGTACGCCCCATCCGAAAAGCAATATGCAAAACAATACCGCTCCATGTTCTCTGAACAATGCGATTCACCCACTCCACGAAAGCCAGATAGGGTAGAGGATTGAGACAAACTGCGAAAGCACCATCAGGAAATCAACCAGTTCTAGGTGCAGGATTGTCTCTGTGTTGAAATCGGCATTACTCCCCTCAGCTCGACAAACTTCTAAATCTCATTACACTATCACGTATCTGTTGACAGGAGGGAAGCCAAGGCAAACAACGCATCCAGATCTCTTATTGCCAGGCACCTTATGCACCAAGTCATTAGGAAAAGATACTGTTTTTTCCTAAAGAGATGGTGATGCGATTCGTTAATGTGTAGACGATAAATAACCACATTTTATTCGTTGGCGCTCTCTTTTTTTTTCTTTTTTTCGCTATTTAGAAATAAGCCATTTCTAATTCGAACCCTCTGGTACGCTGACAAACTTGCAGCTAGAGGGGTCTTCCAGACGGAAACATCTTTGGTAGAAGTGCGATCACCCATTTATACTCACGAGGTAATCACTGGAATGAAAATCCCGTCAACTCCTACACGCGAGGATGAGGGGAGCAGAATCTTGCAGTTTCGAGCAAGTTAAAATTTGTCTGGGTCTATGCGTCGGCAGAATAGCGGGATAGAGCCGGATCTCCTAACCGTCAATAATCCGGAATATAGTAAGAAAAGAAACATCGCGTGTAGCTTTTCTGGCTGGGGAACGCAAGTAGTTGAGGGCGAGTGAATCGAGCAGGGGAAATTTCTCCGCCGCAAATAGCGAGAGAAGTCCGTGCAGACCCATCAGAAACCAGGTGGGGGAATATAGAAAGAGAAATGGGATCCGCGTACTCGTCTCACCGGCCTTACAGTAGGAGTTGGCCGCTAATCGAGAAGGGGAATGTTTCCACTCAAAATAGGTCGGTGAGACAAACCGCCAGAGAGCCAGAGGAGAAAGAAAGAGAAGTTGGAATTTTTTAAAGGAGCCTGGAGGCTTTATTTATAGGTTTTGAAGAGAATAGGATGGGATATTGACATTTTCGAATATCCGTATTTTTCTAATGTTTTCGAATTGTTAAAAATTTTTGTGATTTTTTTTGAATTAGGACCAAAAAAAAAAACCAAAAAAGACATCTTTATTCGGTTGTGGCGCCACAAAGGCGGTTGGCAAGGATGAACCACTCCTTCTCGTCTAATCAAAAAAACTCGCACGGACAGCTCACTGGTAAATTCGCGAAGTCACTTCGATACCAGCGGACGATGACAGCAGCTCTTCCACGCTCTTCTAATTTATAGTTCATTTAAAGGGATATTGCACGCTTAAATTGATTGAAAAGAGGACGGCTATATACTGGCAAGGCATCTTCTCGTCGGCTCTCCGCTGACCGAGGACGCTGTCCGAGCGGAGAACTCGTGGAACAGTCTTAAGTAACCAAGTCCGCGGAAGCTCGAGTCGTCCCCATATGCCCGCGAGATTACCTCGTCTAGTGCCAACTCCTTGGCAGACGGAGGTGTATTCGGGCGGCCGTGATGGTTCCGTGTAAAGACAAAACTTGATCTTTATAATTATAGTTTTTGCCGCCCTTATTGGCACGAACTGTGAAGTTTCAGAGATTGGCCGCTTGATTACTGCATTTTAGCCATAGATTTGATTTTAATCTGTGGAGTTGTTACTCTTAGGAGAAATTAAATAATTAGATAGTGATGTATTTGAACTTCTATGCTAAATAGATTAGTAGAAAATTTTTATCCTCTCTCTATGTAAATGGTGATAATTATGTATTATAAATAAATGGCATATGACCAATATGATATTAAGATAACGAAAGATGTACCAAAGATTAAATATATAAATATATCTCAAGCAAAATATTGCTGTACAATATAAATCCATAGTTATAAATCAACAAAGGGTGCAAAGATACTAGAGTAAATAACGAATGGGTGTAAGGATTCTTCGCCCGATAAAGATTTCATCTTGCAGTCGGTGTCCTCTTGAAGCCCTACTTTCATAATTAATCTGAGCTATAATATATTTTATGTGATATTCATTTGGTTGTTTTTCATCTATTAGATTTATGTGACATTTTATTGTTCCTCAAAACAACGCGCAAATCCATGGCCAAAACACACGAATCGCGACAGACAGCCACACAACGCTCGAAATCGTGCGGTACAGGCCATCCGCGCGCGAACAGGGAAGCATCCGCAGGCACGACAGTCGCGCGCAGGCGCCCGCTTTAAGATATATTTTTCTGATATATCAATAATACCATAAATACAATCATCGCTTAGCTCAACATCAAAAGTAAAGCCTGTCATCAATAAGAAAAATAATATTTAGTGTCATTAATAAGATTGATGCTCGTCATCTTCATTATAGCTAACATCCATCATTAACAACAATGCAGACTTCTATAGTTCTACTTTCACTAATAAAATCAATGCGCATTGTTGACATCAATATTGATGCACTCGATCAACAAAACTATGTCAAAACTAGGTCACGATAAATATTGACACCCCTATGCTCAAGGTAAAAACAGGAAGAGCTTAGGGAATTGCCCACTCTGAAATCTTGTTTCTTTAGAAAATTAATATTTTAATTATTTTGACCACTTTCAATAAATATAGTTTCCCAAATTTTAAAAAAAAAATTATTTTCTATTTCATACGATCAAGATTATAAATTTCATAATCTTATTTTATTCAACCAAAACTTTAATAAAGGACAAAACCTCTATAAATATCTTCCCCCCACCTTATCCTTCATTCCACTATAGCTTTAGCCCTAGAAAGAAGAGCGAGAAATTATTAGGTACGGAGTGCAGACGGGAGAACCGTCTGCACACTAGTATAAAACAGTG
>NW_021353166.1:0-505 GCF_001605985.2 Dendrobium catenatum | reverse complement strand
ATCCCAAAGGAGTTTAGTACTTAACTCCCTCTAATTTAAAAAGGAACCTCAATTTAAATTTACTAACTCAGATTAAGCTCCATACTAACTAAATTATGCCATCTCATTTATATGAGTATTTTTCTCTCTTGAATTTAAATCTAACTCAAAAAGTAATTTAAATTAGAAAAATAAATTTAATTTTCTTCATTTCTTGTATGAGAATAAACTTTCATATCTTATAGGATATTAATGTATAATGGTGATTTCAAAATCATAATTTTCAGACTCAAGTATCAAAAATATCAAAAGGATATAAATTTTTTAAGATTTAGAGATTTACTAGAGAGGGAAGCCATTTACTTATATTTTTTGGGCTCTTTGAACCACTTTCTCAACTTTCATGTGCATTGCATAAATTTCAATCAGTTGATACACTTTGTGTATCTTTTACTTTTGGCGCTTTGCGCATCTTTTCATTTTTTATAACTGGCTTCCTTTTCCAAATCTCTAAAAGAAAACTATT
>NW_021353165.1:0-356 GCF_001605985.2 Dendrobium catenatum | reverse complement strand
AGAAGCCTTATCTTGGTTTAGTTTTTGCAATCCAAAAACTAAGACATTACATACTCTCTCATTAAATGAGTTTGAATTCTAGAGTCAACTAGTTGTAATATCTTATGACATATCCCACATTGTCAAAATGTTAGGCATGGTGGACTATGACATTACTTCAATTTGAAATCACTTTTATTCCCCTATGAACTATAAAAGGAGAGGCTATTGTTGACTTCCTTGCAGTGCACTCACTGCCGGTGAATTCTCTATTAAATGATGATTTACCTGATGAATAGAATATGAATTAAAAGAAATTTATGATCTGGTCTAGGAACTATAATTTGATGTTGCAGTGTGTTCCCAAAAGGATAAAA
>NW_021353164.1:0-295 GCF_001605985.2 Dendrobium catenatum | reverse complement strand
GAAAGGGGGAGAGAGAGTGAGTGGGATAGAGAGAGAGAGTTAGCTAGATTGAGAGAGAGAGAGATAAAGAGAGAGAGGGAGAGGGAGAGGGAGAGAGAGAGAGGATGAGTCAGAGAGAGAGAGAGAGCAAGGGAGAGAGGGAGATAGAGAGAGAGGGAGAGAGACATAGAGAGCGAGAGTAATAAAGAGATACAGAAAGAGAGCAAAGGGGAGAGAGGGAGAGCAAGGGAGAGAGAGGGGGGAGAGAGAGAGAGATAGAGCAAGGGGGAGAGAGAGTGATAGAGAGAGAGTAAGA
>NW_021353163.1:0-938 GCF_001605985.2 Dendrobium catenatum | reverse complement strand
CGTCCCGGACGAACCTGGAGCAGAACTGATATTACAGCGTCGTACTTCTGCGTGCCATCGGACTACTAATCGTCGTCGGACTTCTTCCCGTCAACGGACTTTCGTCGGTCTTCTTCCCGACGATGCACCTCTACCCGACATCGGACTTCTCCATGTCATTGGACTTTCTCTCGTCAGTGGACTTCTACTGATCGTCAGACTTCTATTTTTCGATGGACTTTCGTCGGTCTTCTACCCGACTCAGTGCTTCTATCAGACACCGGACTTCTTCCTACCGTCAGACTACTACCCGTCATCGGACTTCTTTCCGTCGACAAAATTTCATCATTCTTATGCCTGATTTTCCCCGACGTCAGAATTCTATTCGACGTTAAGTTTCCACCTTTTGTTGGATTTCTGTCCGTTGTTAGACTCTACCCCGACGCCGGATGTATGCCCGTCTTTTCAACCTCCCTCCTTACAATTAATGGTCTATCCGACCTCAATCATTAACCACCAAACATCAAAACTCCACAAGATCTCTCGAAGAAAAGAAGAGAAGAAGGGGGAATCTCCGGACTTCCTTGCCAAGAGAGGGGCCTCGAAAAATTGAGGGAATGCCTCAATAGTAAGGACAGAGGGAGAAGAGAAAAAGAAAAATCTCCGGACTTCCTTGTCAAGAGAGGGGCCTCGGAAAACCGAGGGAAGGCCTTAATAGAAAGGACAGAGGGAGAAGAGAAGAGAAGAAGAAAAAAAAAAAGAGGAAAAGAAGAGGAGAGGGACAATTTTTCTAAAGGCCCTAGGGGTCTATTTATAATTTTTGTGAGTGAAGAGGGAAAGTTTCTAGAGTTTACTAGAATTCTAAAAAAAATTAATTTTTTCTAAATTTTTTCAGAATTTTTTGGATTTTTCTGGGATTTTTTTGGATTTTTAAATCCATGTGGGCCCCACTAAATTAA
>NW_021353162.1:0-274 GCF_001605985.2 Dendrobium catenatum | reverse complement strand
TGCTTTGTAATTTTACTAAAGATGGTCTTTTCTCTACAAAACAAGCTTGGCATGTGTTTAAAAATATTAAGTCGTCTTCTAAGTCTTTTAAAATGATGTGGCTTAAGAGCATCCCGACCACTATTTCTGTCTTTAATTGGAGAGTTCTTAAGAAATTTGTTCCTACGGATGATATGCTGAGGAAAAAAGGTTTATTAATTACTTCTAAATGTCAATGTTGTGCTAACTTAGAGACTATTCATCATGTGTTTGTTTCTTCTCCTATTGCGGTTAA
>NW_021353161.1:0-262 GCF_001605985.2 Dendrobium catenatum | reverse complement strand
TTTATTTTCCTAAAAATTACATCAACATCAAGCCTTTATCCCACTACATAGGGTCGACTACATAAATTCTTTTTCTCCATTGTGTCTTATTAAAAGTCAAATTCTTGTTTAAATCTAATAAAGAAAGGTCATTCCTAATATTTTCTAACCAAGTCTTTATAGGTCCACCTCTACTTTTCTTAATATAAGTCAAATCAAATACCTCTACTCTCCTAAGCGCGAAAGGCTGCCATTTTATGTGACCAAACCATCTAAGGTGACT
>NW_021353160.1:0-3976 GCF_001605985.2 Dendrobium catenatum | reverse complement strand
GTAGTTTATATAGTTAATAAACTAATTAAGTTAACTACAATGCAAAATAGAGCATGGAAATCTCACTTTTTTTATATACTTTGACTCTTTTTTTTTTAAAAAAAAAGAAATTTTAATATTTACAATATGCATGCAGTTAAACTATTAACTTAATCGCTTTGGTACAAGTGGCTAAAGTAAGTATTAACTTGCTAACAATCTCACAAATAATTAAAATAACAATCTTAATAACTGTAGCATATAATAAAGGCATAAACAAAGAAAATGAACTAAGAAAAATATAAAACAGAGATATGCTAGAACAAAAATAAATAAAAGGAATCTAACTCTATTGCTTTGGAAGGACTAGTGGGCCCCTCAAAGTAATCAAGTAGATTTACCATTTAACTTTGAATGATAAGAAGGAAATTTCAACTAAGGCTACAGATATTTAAAGAAAAGAATATTGCAGTTGCTCGGACCTCCATTTCCCTTTTTTTTTTTTACTTTATGCGGTATATATGTACATAAGAGAACACATAAATTAGCATATAATATTTGCAACATGTCAACAAAAGAACTTAATATCACGACACCCAAACAAACAACTAAATAAGAATTTTTTTTTTTAAACGAAATTTGTAGAAAACAACAAAGAAAGAATAACTCATTTTTTTTTGATTAAAGGAACAAAAATAAAATAATAAGATAATTTCCTAAATACGAAATACCGTAGAGCAATACCCAAACAAAGCTAAGAATCAAACCTTTTTTTTTTAGTAAGTCAAAAAAAAAAAAAAAAATTAATAAGTGGTGGGTTTATTTATTGTAAAGCCAAAAATCAATAATAATAATAAAAGTTATGTGAGATATTTTGGCATAAGCTATAGTGAAAAGGTACAGAATTTGCTAGAGAGCTTTCACGTACACAATTCTCCTGGCACTAATTGGTATGAGCAGCCTAGAAACTTCGAACTACGAGGTTTCAGGTTCGAGTCTATGTGTATAAGCGTTGGTGTGTGGTGAGTTTTGCTTAATTGGCTAAATGTCCAAAAAAAAAAAGAGCCTCTCACTAGTGGTGGCAGAAAGTTTAACTTTAATTTAAAGCTTAAAGGTAAGATGTGTAAGATTCTCACGGGTGACGTAGAGGGAGATTATTTATAATGTAAAATGGAGTTCAGGTGTTAGAGGTGGAATCAGACAACTGAAGATTAGTGAAGTGTGTTGAACTTCAGGTGAAGGAGTTGGGAAACGGAGAACAGGAGGGTAGGCGGTTGTGAGGAACTTGGCGATGCATATAGACTTAGGAGGAATTCTGTAATTAAGAAAAAAAAACAAATGCTCATATGTCGTGAGGGCGATGAAATGAAGGTATGGTTGTTGATAGGTTTAGCATTGGAGTTTGGGCGTGTAGAGGGAATGGAGGGACTGAACTGTGTTGATGCGTGGAGTTTTAACCGGTGGAGGAGGATTGAGAATGCTTATAGTGAAGGAGCTACTGCGTGTCGAGGCAAAGTTGTACCAACATTCGTTTTTGCAGGGATTTGCGGAATTTCACTCAAGATTTTCCTCAGAAATTACGACAGTCGAGGTTGCACTTAACTGCTGAATTTAGTAGTTTTATTTGACTTCTGATAAATATGTATTAAAATATAATATATTATAATATATTATATATTATATATAATAATATACATAACAAATACAACCCTGTTCTGATATTAATAAATTAACGGATTATTAATAATTAGCTGCATTAAAGAATTGCTTATAAATGATATTAGAGCATAAGAGAATGCATTTTAATAATAATGCCATTTCCTTCTGTAGTCTAGCCAAAACAGTGAATGGTTGGAGTAGATTAGGTAATTATTATAGTGTTTGTAGTGTTGGCAAAAAAGTTTATTGGTTTCATCACAGAAAAAAAAAAAAAAAAAAGAAAAAAAAACAGAAGAGATGTAATAATGTGGGACCAAACAATAAAGGGGGTGTCAATTTCGGCGTCAATAGGAGTAGGAGTCGGAAAGTCGAACACGTGACGAGTGAAAAGAGAGATTCGACAGCTAACCGAACCCAGGGTAGAAGAAACGGGTACGAAAATACAGACTACGGACCCCGACCACACAAAAAAAAAGACGAGGTTGCCGGTTAGACCACGAAACGGAAAAAAACCGGCGAACAGGCTCGCAGGCAGCAGCGCCGAAAGGCGGCAAAAGCGAGCGGCAAAAAACGCGCGCGAACGGCAACGCGGCAGCGCTCGCGGCAGCAAAAAAAAAGAAGAAAAAGGAACAACGCGGAACAAGCGCAATCGCAAAAAAAGGCCAAAAAAAACAGGGAACAGGGCACGCGAATAAAAAAAAAAAGCACGCGCAGGCAGCAAACGCGCGCACAACGCGGCACAACAGACAGGACAGAAAAAGGCAACACGGGGAGAGCAGCGGCGGGCGCGGGGCTAGGCAGCCGCGGGGGCAGCGGGACTGGGACAAACAGGATAGGGAAAAGCAAGAACCGGGGACATTAGGGCAGCGTTGTGCAGCGGGGGCGTGGCGGGAAGGGGCTGGGAAAAGCGAGGGCAAGAGCAAGCGGAGGCAGCGGAGAGAGGGAAGAAGGAAGGGCGGAAGAAGGACGGGCAGGGGGTGGGAGGCAGAAAGGGAAGGGCGGAAATTCGAAATTTTTTTTTTAAACTAACGGGATCAAAACGGGTTGACCGGCAACACATCGCCCGGGTAACCGCCCGACGTTTCAAACGGGTCGATTTCTGAGAACCGAAACCCGACCGTTTTGCATCGGGTCGGGTCCAACCCGGTTTTTCGGGTCGGGTTCGAAGTCGGAGTTTTCGTGTGTGTACAAATATGACACCAAAAACAAAAAAAAAAAACCTAACCCCAAACAAAATATATCCATATTGCAAGAATATAAATACATAGAAATAGAGATATATTTGCATTAAGTATTGTTTGTGGATATAAAAAGGTTGTCGAGACACACAGCACCTGCAGAGATTCGGTAATTTTCTTTGAAATTAATGATTATTGACTTTACGGACATATAATTATGGGACACTGCAAAGCCTCTTCGACATTTACTTTACGATTTTGAAGAATTTGATTCTTAAACATGGCAGAGGCTCATCAATATGCTCAAAGCATTAATTTGAGCAATTCTCATTATTTAAATTTATTAACAATAAAATCCATCTATATGTAGAAGAGAAATTTAGCTTTACCGATATACTATGACATATCATGAGAAGATCATAAATCCCGTAGCAATTGCATGTAATGCATTTTTTGTCGAGTACTTCATTCGTCTCTACGTACAGAGAATTAATGAATATGAATAAAAGGCTTCCAAACTTCTGTGTTATGAATTACAATGATAATATTTGGGCTTAGAGCATTTGGCAGTAAAGTTCTGAGAGATTACCAAGTATCGAGAGTGACCGTATCCAATTGTCTCGGGCATCCATTTAAAGGTAGGAGCAAACAGGTTAAAGCAAACAATGCTTCCGGAAGACTAAAACAATCGAAATTATGAGGCCAAAGTAGCACCAAAAAAAAAAATAAGATTCGTGTAGTAGATCAATGCTTAATTGTAAATGTTGGTTGAAAAAACAATATAGAAAATATGGTACAGAAAAAGGATTTCTTAGACTAAGACATAAAAACATTCATCTAATATCTACATAAAGTTTATAATCATGGACGGTTGAAAATGAAAAACAATAAAAAGAAACAAATACATAAATCAACCATCAACTTTAAATCGTATGATCTCGTGGAGCATGTAGATGATTTTGCAGAACTTTATAGCTTACCTCAAAATAAAGAAATTCAAAAAAACAAATAAATTACTTTTTAGAATTCCCTGTATCTCCTCGAAAGTTTAACTCCGAACCACACAGATGTTTAGTCGCCATGGAGATCCTAAAAGATTTCTAACTATTATTCAATAAATGACTATATTTAATAATATTAATATCTTGATAAGCCAAAGC
>NW_021353159.1:0-268 GCF_001605985.2 Dendrobium catenatum | reverse complement strand
TAGGATTCATTCTCAAACAATCTCCTGCCAGTAAGGACGTGGTACGGGTCCTCTAACCGGCGGTTTGCCGCCAAATGGCCACCGCAGGATAAACGGTTACGACGACCCGGGGCCCTCTAAACCGCGTGGTTTCGCCGTCAAATGGCACCACGATATACCGGTTATGGCCAGAGCCAATACGCTCCTTATTGGCTTCAAATCTTTGAGATATGAGTCAATAGGATATGATTGATAGGGCACAAAGCCCTCTGTCAGCTAAGGTGGATTT
>NW_021353158.1:0-1490 GCF_001605985.2 Dendrobium catenatum | reverse complement strand
GGTTTAAGAAGGCAGAGAGATGAAGTCCTACAATCAAATTCTTCTAAGTTTGATGTTTTCACAACATTTAAAACTGTAAATTTGGTTATAATGAATGTGGAATACCTTGATTTAGAGGGTCTTAGATTGAAGTAATAGTTGCAAGAGCATCCTCTAAAAATGACAAATAAGTATGCAAAAAAAAAAAAAAATCTTCACTTAAGTTTACTGGATCTTCTAGGTCACTCTCACCAAACTGAAGTCACCAGTGCTAAACGATCTCATTCATAGAGGACTCTAAAAGGGAGGAGAATGCTAAGGAATTATAAAGGACTCTAGATAGTTTAACGATATCACCAGAGCTTAACAATCTTAGTAGTCTTTTTTAGTTATATCTTTGATTTTATAGGTTATTTTTGCTTAAATTGAAGAAATCCATAGCATTAACTAAATTATAATTTTTTATGTAGATAAACATCCATTGTTATATATTTATATTGTATGATGTTAAAAATAAGAAGAAAATATGATGTTATTTAAGTAAAATATACATATTGAGGAGTTTTGTGCTGTCATGAAACATGGGCCCACGTTTTGAGTTTTTACTTTAGTCCTGGAGGTTAAGCAGGTATAAAGCCAAAATACTTGTAAAATAAGATATTTTGGTTTTTTAATAGAAAGCTTCGCATTCAAGGGCCCAAACAAGATACTTAAGTGCCCATGTGTTACATCCATAATTTTTAAGAGTTTTACACTGCATAGATTGGTATATCCAACACCTAGGTACCCAATTGAGGTGCTCGAGTGCATATTAAGTACCAACAACTATTTAGCTTTTCCTTAAGTGAATAATTATAAAATTAATGTTGACTCTTTTTATGAAAATATTATAATATTAAGAGGGTGAAATTAGGTTATTGAGGGATTTTTTTTAAATATTCTTATGGGAGATCTAGGGCTAAGATATTTAAATATTCTTATGGGAGATCTAGGGCTAAGAAAAGAGATAATGGCTATGGAGGAATGAAATGAGTGCCTTCAAATCTAAGCTTTCTATTAAAATTATTGACCTGTGCTTTTGATGCGCTTAATTTAAAATAATATTTTATTAATATCCAGACCTATCTCCGCGTCCGGTGACCGGATGCAATAATTTGCCCCACAACTCCACATAGCAATGAGTTTTTAAGTGAGAAAAATCAAATGAAATATAAAGCCAAAATGAAGTTGTTTTTGGGTATTCTCCAAATGTTGATAGGCACATTATATTTGATTTGAACTTTTCTCACTTAAAAACTCATTGCTATGTGGATAGCATATATTGATGGGCTTAAAATAGCTAATAATTATGCGGTTGAAGCCATTCAAATCACCTTTGTTTTGAAGGGTAGGGTTTTGTAACAATGGAAAATTATGACAACTGAATAATTATAAAAATTTTGTTTTTATATACCTATAATTATAAGTAGGAGTATCAAAAATTGAAATGACCCTTCAATCCGACCCCAAAA
>NW_021353157.1:0-280 GCF_001605985.2 Dendrobium catenatum | reverse complement strand
AACTCTCTTAACAAAGTCCTATAAGGGTGTATGTTAGACAGGTGACAATACACACACACAAGAAGAGTAAAAATGATTTTATGTACATTGTATTGTATGATTTGGTGTTACAGAAATTAATTAAAATATTTAATTTTTTTAGAAATTTTTTTTTTAAATATAGCTAATCATACAATATGAACAACATATCGTACTAGATGATTTATTATAATTATAAAAAACCCACTCTTCATTAGGTTAGGAAAAATTTTGAATTTAAAATATTATTCTTTTTATATTA
>NW_021353156.1:0-211 GCF_001605985.2 Dendrobium catenatum | reverse complement strand
TTAGGATTTTTTTATTTTATTCAAATAATAATTGTTTTGCCATCATAAAAAAGGGAAAGATTGTTGAGATAGTTACTACTTAATTTTGCATATTTGATATTCTGGCAACTTCTATGTTTTTTATGATTCTAAATATTATTTATTTCATTATTATTTCTTCTAACATATTTTGACAGAATTGTTTTGCTCTTGTGTGTATTAATATTTCAGG
>NW_021353155.1:0-1232 GCF_001605985.2 Dendrobium catenatum | reverse complement strand
TACTAATCCTCAAGATGATTTGGAATATCTGAATTTATGGAACATATCTTGAGAAACAAGAATAGGATTCGATATTCCTATTCCACAAAGATTAGTTTATGAATTTCTATTTCCATTATGTTTAATAGTACCATAGCCACCAACTTATAGATAGATATGCATAAGCTAATAGGTCTGAAATGATTTGAAGCAGAAGGTTTATTGATCTTGGGAATGAGAACTATCAATGTTTCTTTCTAGCTTGCTGCCATCTTACTATAGTTGAAAAAAATGTTAATAGCATTCCAGATATCATTTTTAATTATTAACCAATAATTTTTAAAGAAAGAATATGTGATCCCATCATTCCCAAGAGAAATGTTACTACCCATTCGATGTAGAATAGCTTCAACTTCCTGCACTGTCAATTCTTTATTTAGACACCATCTGTCATAATCATCAAGAGAAGAATTTGGATTTGGCCATCCAATTATGTTACAGGATCTTTCCTTCCATTTACCATCAAGAAATTGTTAGAACACCTCATATATTATATCTTGTTCTTCCATCTCGAATCCATTGGCATCTTTAATTTTATAAATCCAATTTGGATTTCTTCTAGCACTAGCCATGGAATTGAAAATTTTTGAATTAGAGTATCCCTCCGACAAACATTTAATCATGGCTATTTGTTTCCACCAAGTGTTCAGACATGCCATGGTAGAGTTTAGATCACCAATCTTTGATTAGAGAAGTCAGCTTTCCTAATCCATAAGCCAACCAACTTCTGATTCCTTCAATTGAAGCTCCAAGATATCTTTTTTTAAGATCTTCATTTAGCTGAATATAATTATTATTCTTTGCTTTGCTCCAAAAAATAAGGATTTCAGAGTTCTCTTAAATTTTTTATCCAGCAGCTCCGTAAAGTCCCCTCCCATCTTTCTACTCCAAGCTGATTACACAATTGCAATCAATGCTAGATAAGAAGCCTATAAATCTTCAAATCTTATAATTCTATTAGAAGTAAACCTACTAACAACAATATTTAATAAAATAGGGTGAAGGTTAGAGGCTATTCAAGCTAGGTGTCTCACTACCAATAGATTTGAGGATCTCATTGCAGCATAATTTATAAAGCATCTGCCCAATCTCTCCAGATTGAAAGCACCACCTATCTTGTTGTTGCACCAAGTGAATTTAGGACCGATAAAGCCAACTTCATGAAAGTAATTATTTAACAAGAAAGATTTTAT
>NW_021353154.1:0-4084 GCF_001605985.2 Dendrobium catenatum | reverse complement strand
ATGTTCTAAAGTTTATATCAGGGGAAGTAGTTGATATGATCTTCGCTCATCTAAGAATCTTGAAAAAATATAAGCCCTATAAGAAGCTTATGATTGGATAAAAACCTCACTAAAATTTCATATGATTGTAAGAGATTGAGAAGGGTCATGACTCATCTAAATATCAAGGAAGGCCCCAAAATATATCTAATATTCTAATGGTCAACACTAAAAGTTCACATAAGGACAAACAATAGAAATGATCTTCACTCATTTAAAAATGTTAAAATGAATAATTCTTAAAAGAAACCTAGTGTTGATTAAGATCCTCACTTAAAATTTTAGTAAGAGTAGATGATATATATGCCTTAGTTAAAACCTAGAAAGGCTAGTTGATAAGGAAGTTTCCACTAAAGCAAGTGGTAAATAGGGAAACCTCACATAATTCAGTAACCTCACATGATTCAGTATTTCTACTAATTTAAAAAAATCTTCAATGGTATAAGCTCTTGAAGGTACATATGGTTTCCTCTTATCTAAAAATACTAAAAAGACATGCTAAGTCAAAAAACCTAAATGAATTTTATGTTGGATAGGTCCTTATTAAATTGTCTCTTAACTACTTAATTGTAGGGCTAAGAGGGCTACATGAAGAGAGAGAGAGAGAGAGAGAGAGAGAGAGAGAGAGAGAGAGAGAGAGAGAGATGTTATATATAATATGACAAGTATAGACTAAAATAGACATATGGACTATGCTAAAATGTATTAACATGACTTATTGCCTGTGACATAGCTCGAGATGCACCCTAGCGAGTGCTATTGACGAGTCCATGAGGGGAAAGTTCATTGGGTGAGTCCATAAGAATGACTACCTAATTAGAGAGCGCTTTGAGCGAGTCCTCATGATTGAATGAGTGCCTCAGGAAAATCCTCAAGAGTGATCAGTGCCTTAAGCAAGCCCTTAGGAATGAGTGCCTTTGGGAAAGTCTATGAAGAGAGCCCTTGGGAGCAGCAAATATTTGTCTCTATGAAATTCTGTTGAGAAAACCAAATTCTAATGGGACGAACACTTCTTTTTATTGGACACTTGCTAAGGTGAGCCTTATGACAAAACTCACAAGGGTCCTGTATGGCGAGCATTCTTGATATGATCCTTGGGCGAGCTCATATGCTGTAAGTTACTTTCCAATAGGCCAGTTTAGATGTTTGCCCTGTATGGCGAGTCTTGCTTTGGGCTATCGTTCCTCCTGGGTGGTCCCTTCATGCTTGAACTTGTTTGGGTGCTTATGAGTTACCCAAATTGGCATATGTGGACATACAAATAGAGTGATACATGACATAAATAGTAAAATTTATATGTTGAATATGTAAATCTTTTTTTTTTTTTCAGTACTATGTATGTACATGCCCCATTATTCTTTTTACAAAGAAAAATATTTGAATTAGCAAATTACTAAGTGCATGGGCATTTACAACTCTATGATGTTCAAGTAGTGATTTTAAGTAATGATGGTTTTAATGTATTCAACTAGCTTTAAAATTTCATAAAATTATAGTTTTTTTAGTTACTAATAAAGTTTTAGCTAATATTAAGTAGTTTCAACAAGGTCTTTGATTCATGAGTTTCACTTAAATCTATAGATTTTAAATAAAATAAGATTATTTATTTGAATAATTATAAAAATTCTACTAAAATTCAATCATTAAGATCCCATTAGATTTTATGCCTATTGTAAATTCAGTCAAATTAGATAATCCTCTTTATTTCACATATTAAATGCATTTTATAATATTTTATAATCAAAATAATCAAACTAACAACATTTGCATCATAAATTTAACAAAACTATCTTTAAAAAATAATCCGAAGGACCACATAGATATTTATTTCAAGCAAAGAAAAAGGTTTAAAAAGAGTTGTATAATAAAAACCAATGACAACATGATATTTGTTTGCTTTGCTTTTGCAAAATGGCACTATCATTCTGTCTAACTTGCCTTTATTTTTGTTTCCATCTCCTTTTCCCAACTAATTAAATTCTATCCCAACTCCACAAATGTATTTCCCTATATAAATTTTTGGTAAACTTTTGGAGTTTATATGGCTATCATTAAAATAAATTAGACATGTTCTCTTTATTGTTTTTTTTTATTTTTAGAAATAAATTGATTTATTTTTTTAAATCTTCAAAATATCTTTTTTACTCATTTATCCCTAACTGCCTAGGGAGACGACATTCATTCAAATTTTTCACCGACTCTTTGGTTTTTTTATTTTTATTTTAATTTATTTTATTTTTTGATATTTTAGCCATACAGTTAAGCCCTACATTGTGTCATAGTTGGGTACCCATGCTTTACTCAAATGGGCTTCGCCCACCCACGCCTACCCACGGTGACTTTCGGGATGTCGTATCCACCTATACCCACCCACTTTTCATGCTTTTTTAACGCAGTTTGCCACGGATTGATGGCCTTGAGGCTTGTTGCCTTTGTTATGACTGCAAACTTTCAAGCTGCATATCATAATTTACCGTAGTCACAGCGTGGTTAAGTGCTACACACTACGTAGTGAGGATTGCAGTAATATAAAATACACGGTGATTAGTAATGTAAATTTATTTATCCCTCGATATTGAGTACCCACCCATACCCACCCACAAGGTCATGGGTGTACCCTTAATGGGTATGGGTGGGTGTGGGTTATGGGTACCCAATGCAGGGCTCTACCATACAAGCAAACTCACACACACATACGTAAGCATCGAACCGGTACCCAAGACCTCTTGATTAATGGTCAAAGCCCCCAACTAATAGACCAAGATGAGTTGCGTATTTGCTACGGCCTTGCTATCATCTATGATAGTTTTGTTGACTTCTAACAAGCGATCCATCCCAAACACCTCCCTTTCTTCCTTGAATGTCACGAAACCTCGGCCTTTGACCCACATGTAATGTTCTTATACTCAACTACTTAACACCTCATTGGAGTCTTTCTTGTTAAGCTCCTTTTGTCATTGCCACCAATTTTAATGCGTTGGCCCCTACCTTCTCCTCTTATGTCCCAACAATAAGGCCACCATTGGCCCTCTCATTGCATCATAACAGTCAATAATAGTCATGAATTGGCATGTTTCAGTTGTTGAAATGTAGCGTACGTACCTTTGGAGTCTTGAGAATGATGGAAAGACAAGTGATTAATGGAAGCCAGCCATGGACATTGTTGGCTTCTGAAAGGGAAGTTTGGCATCCCGTGCATGTGCTTTGCTCTACTGCAATGTTTCCTCGCCTTAACTGTGCATGCAGCTCTACGTATCTAAATTCTGAGCCTTGAAAATCTTGTAGCCATGCAGCTTTGCATGTGCTCTTAGGACAAAGCTGCTCGATCACGTTTCTTAGTTCTTTTCATGTGTGATGTATCAATTCCATTGATGTTATGATTAGACTAATTACCGGTTTTTTTTTTTTGCGTTTGGAAGCTCAATTATTTTAATTAATGATAATTACATCTTAAGCTCATCACTACAGAAAAAATGGCTATTACCGGCGGTTCCTGGCGGCGGTTCATGTGCCGCCGGTGTCACCGGCGGTTTAGCCGGCGGTTAAACCGCCGTTTGTTAACGACTGGTTTACCGTGTTTTTTATAGTTAAACCGCCGTATTAGGCATAAACCGGCGTTTAGCGGCGGCTTTGGACCGCCGTTGATAAGTAATTTTTAACCGGCGAGTTTGGACTGCCGGAAAAACCGCCGGTATAGGCCCTAAAACTACCAGCCCGCGACTCACATCTCATTCTTTCTTGTTCTTTCCTCTGGTTTCGCTCGCCCTCGCTCGCTCTGCTCGTGCGACCGCGACCGACGAGGTTCTCCGACCGCCGCCGACTGAACTTTCCGACCACTGACCAGATCCGATCCGGCACTCCGACGTACGCTCGCTGACCCAGGCGACGCAACCAGCCGGCCCGACTTTCAGTTTTCAACCCTAGATTTCTATTTTAGGTATATTTATGATTTCATTTTTCTCACATATTTCGCGTAAAGATATAATAGAAGAGTTTATTTGTATTAGTCAAACCCTACTGCTAGATTTGGCGTGCGATGGTATAT
>NW_021353153.1:0-216 GCF_001605985.2 Dendrobium catenatum | reverse complement strand
GACTGTCGTCTCCAAGAAGACAACTAAAATGCTGAAACAGCTAAAAGGAGTTCCAAGTGTCAAGTGGAAGTCTCCTATTGAACCGGTGTTGAATCTAAAGTGGTTGCCTGTGTTACAAGCACCCACCTCTGAACAGCAACCTGGCCAAGCCAGCTCATCCAAATCTAGTAAAGCAAAGCCAAAGTCTTCCAAGAAGAAAGCCAAGTTGAAGAAGCC
>NW_021353152.1:0-397 GCF_001605985.2 Dendrobium catenatum | reverse complement strand
TCTTGGGACAGTCGAGAAGGAAGGAATTGACCTAGATTTTGAGATAGAAGAAAAGCCAGTTACAGAATCTCAGTCAGATCCTAATCCAAAACTTACAGAAATTATTGCACTTCTGGATTCTGAAGAATTATTTGATATGGCTGAGTTTAAGAGATACTTACTCCTCGATCCTAAGTCAATTAGGGATAGACCGGTCGAGGAGGTAGTTCAAGAGATAAAAAATATTCTGTTAAACAAAGAGGGAATGGCTTCTTTTGATCCAGACCTAGATGACCTCCTTGGAGAGGAAGATAACTATGTTGGTAGCGTCTCCATGGTCGAAACTAGAGGTTCCAACAAGGAGGTCGAATCTAGTAGACACCGGCTTGCTAGAGATGATGATCCACAGGTTGCCGGG
>NW_021353151.1:0-263 GCF_001605985.2 Dendrobium catenatum | reverse complement strand
ATCAAATCACATAATTAGGAAATAAATCAGCTTCCTAATTAATGCACCAATCAAATCTTCAATAAAACCCCTGATTAATACAATGATTAGACCCTCTAATTAATACATCAATCTAATCAATTTGATTAGGAAAATAATGAACTCTCTAATCAAATAAATAATGAGCCATTTAGCTTTCTAAAATAAAGCTTGGAAATAATTCCAATTCAATAATCTTCACCTCATCTTTTACTTCAGAAAGTGGAAGATGTCAACCTATGCTC
>NW_021353150.1:0-1054 GCF_001605985.2 Dendrobium catenatum | reverse complement strand
ACTTGAAGTAGATTTAAAATATTCAAGGCATTGAATGTAGTTGATTTGAGGGTTTTGAAAGGTTTCAAAGGGTGTTTGAAGAAATTTGACCTAAACGGGTCTTATTTGATTGGACTTGGGCTATTCTGACCAAGTCAACTTTTTATTGGGTCAAGGGTCCAGTCAAATCCAAACTATTAGGGATTGGTGATCAAAACGTTTTGATGGAGTTTGGATGCATTTGAAGTTTGATTCAAAGTGAAAAAGCTTAAGGGTTGACTTGGTCAACCTAGGTTGACTGGGTCAAATAGATTGACCCAGGAGATGGGTCTGAGCTGGGCAGGTTTGAAATGACATTTGGAGACCATTGGAGGTGGTCCTATGGTCTAGGGAAGTCAATTTTGTCAAAATGCCTATTTTAACCCTTAAAGGCCTATTTGGTCAACCTAGGTTGACTTAGTCAACTAAGTTGACCCAGGATCTGGGTTTGAGTCCGAAAGGTTTGGTTTGATATTTGAAACTTGCTGGAAGTGATTGCATTTGATTTGGAGTTCATTTGGTTTGAAATGGGTATTTGAACCCATAAGGGGTATTTTGGTCATTTTGATCCTTGGCCAACTGGGGTCAAAATGGATCCACCAAAGTGCAGTTTATTGTTCAATAGGTTAAAATCAAATTTCTAGAAGTGATTAGAGTATTTGGAGAAGGCTCTAAGGTCAGGATCCACTAGGTGGCAGGTCCAGTGGCATATGTTGTAAATATTTGAAGGTTTTACAGTCTTTAGATTTTGATTTAGTTTATAGGATTAGAGACCTCAAAATTGGTTCAAATTTGGAGGGTTACCTCTAGAGACATGTGTTGAGTCTAGTAATTAGGTTGTTAAGCCTAAGTGAATGTCCCAAGGCTACCAAGAGGGGGGGAGGGGGTGAATTGGTAGTTTAAAAATTTAAGCCCTCTTTTAAAATTATGTTGAACCGAAATAAAAAAAAAATATTTTAGATTTTTTTAGAAAATATTTTTCAACCACAGAGTTTTTAAAACTGAAAATTAAAATGCGGAAACGTAAAAAACAGTA
>NW_021353149.1:0-216 GCF_001605985.2 Dendrobium catenatum | reverse complement strand
TTTTGATGAGAATTTGAAAAGTGGAGTTAGGAAGGTGTTACTTTTGGAAATAATCAAGAATTGAGTGTTATGTATGTAATTGCCCCAATATTTAAATACTCACACATTGTAAGATAAAAATAACAAAGAGTAGCAGAGCATCCAAAGCCATCATTTAAGGTCAGTGTTATGTTAAGAATTAAGAAAAGAAGTCATAATCAAAATAGCACAAAACAT
>NW_021353148.1:0-213 GCF_001605985.2 Dendrobium catenatum | reverse complement strand
TGTTGTGTCTAGGGTACCAAATTCCTAAGCCTTGTGTTCCCAAAAGGTATCTAAAAATTCTCTTAACTGCAGTCAGGTGGGACTCCTTAGGGTTAGCTTGAAATCTAACACAAAGGCAAACACTAAACATAATGTCAGGTCGGCTTGCAGTCAAGTAAATTAATGATCCAATCATGTCTCTATACTTCTTTTGATCAACAGACTTACCACTTG
>NW_021353147.1:0-524 GCF_001605985.2 Dendrobium catenatum | reverse complement strand
TGTAGGAAGTAATGGATTCAAAAGCAAGAGCTGAAACTGTCTTCCCAGAACACCACTTTATCAATTCAATGCTATCCTCCCTCTCCTGATCAGAAGTGATTTGAATGATCAGAGAAATCAATTCCTGATGAAATGCCCTTTGTATCTTTTCATAGTTCCATTCCCCATTGCTTAAAAGTAGCTCATTGATATAAGCATTTTCAAGGTATTAACAATCCAAAAAGTTAGGCCACCGGTTTATACATTTATCAAATAACCAAGTATCATATAAAACATTGATACTATTACCATTGTCAATCATCTACCTAACCACATTCCTCAAAATCTTTCCCCCATCCAACAGTATATGCCAAGCACTTGAGCAAGTGCTTTTGTGAAATTCATGCATAATATCAGCCCCATATTTATGTTTCATAATTCTATGCAACAGAGAATTTGGCTTCTGAAGAAAATTCCAGGCTAAATTGGATCTAAGATCTCCAATTTCAAGCAAAGGAGAGTGCAAACCCAAGCCACCAAATCTC
>NW_021353146.1:0-255 GCF_001605985.2 Dendrobium catenatum | reverse complement strand
TTCTAATGCAAATATCATTGTTAATTTACGTCAGAATATTATGAAAAGTGCTTTAAAAAGAGCAAAAAAATCGTCTCAAATGAAACTCTAAGCTCAACCAACTCCATTGAACAAAATTTTTGAAATTCAATGACGTCATGGACATTTAGGCCAATCAAGGCAGACTCACACACACATCACATATACAATAAGCTGCCCTACATCCCTTGTACAAATTGTTGTACAGTGTCAAAATTCCTGTCTTGTTACTCAAAC
>NW_021353145.1:0-546 GCF_001605985.2 Dendrobium catenatum | reverse complement strand
ATAGTCGGGACGATCAAACATTGTCTCTGTTCATCATATTGTACGATTTACATCATACAGTACAATGAAACAAAATCAAACAGATCGTCCAGGATGATCTTCGGGATGATTATAATTTGTCTCTATTCATCGTATTATACGAAGTGTTTGTACAGTACGATGTTCAAATTATAATTAAGCCCGAATCTCTTGCGCTAATCACGGGTTAAATTAAGTAAGTAATTAAACAAAGTGGCACAGTACGAACGTGTTCATATAGTACGAGCGGCAGAAAACAACTTAAGTTAAAATGACTGTTAGGGTTTTGGCTTTGAACATATCATATAGTACGAATATATTCGTACGGTGCGTTCTATTCACAGAATCATCCTACAAAGCTCTGATCGTACGGTACGAAATAATATCATACATTACGATCTACAAAGAATGAAAACTCTAAAATTTTCATTTAAAAATACTCTCCCCCTGTGTGTGTGCATGGTTGCTCAAACTTTTATGTATTTTGTGGTCAGACTCAAGAAAATAAAAATAAAATAAATAACAAAA
>NW_021353144.1:0-713 GCF_001605985.2 Dendrobium catenatum | reverse complement strand
TACTCTAGGTTGACTCTTAATTTAACCTTAGGTGGAAGTTTTCTTTTTGCCCCTAATAAATTATTAAAAATCTCAAATTTTCTCCAAACCCTCGGGATCATTTTCTTGAGTCATTCCTGACTTTTGGGAGTAATTCCACTCAGTTTGGAGCTGATTTGGGCCAAAACTGCAAAATTGGCCCTTTCGTAGTTAATTTAGAAAATTCCATAAATACCCCGATTTTAGAAAATTCATAACTAATTGTAGAAAATTTCAAATTAGGTAAACTAACTTGTATTAGACTCCAATTAGGGTCTAGTATTTATTTAAAATCTTAGATTTCTAGAAAATGGCCTAGATTAGAAAGTCAACTTTTTGGTCAACCGTAGTTCATTTAGGGCCCGAAACTTAGAAAATTCATAACTTTGGATAGGAAACTCCAAATTCAGTGTACTACCTGGCTAACTGCTTGTATTAAGGTTTAGTATTTTCATAAGGAGATAGGAGATCCAGACTTAGCCTTTTTCCCATAATGGCTTTTTGGACCTTTAGTCTAGTTCTTAGGAGGACCCAGGACTTTCCAAAATTGACTAATATTACTTGAACTTTAAATGTCAGTATCCTAAGCTCTTAAAACTGATCAGCAAACTGAAATAATTAAAATACACCTCAATTCACTAATATTTGAATTTCAATAAAAAATTTCCTTTTCTGGCCTACAACAGACCTGAACT
>NW_021353143.1:0-427 GCF_001605985.2 Dendrobium catenatum | reverse complement strand
TCAATTCAATAGTCAATATTAAAGCAATCATATCAATTGTCACATTCATATCTATTCAATCTATCAATCTCAGACAAATCAGAAATCGTATGAAATTTCGGCGGCGTAACGGCAGTCTATCAAATTTACACAAAAATCCTACAAAATCACAATTCACCAAATTATAATAAAATGTTCACGACAACAATATAAGACTATTATTCTACTGAATCCGTATCAAATAACATCATGATATTTTTCTATTAGATCAAAATCGCGTAGAACCAAAAATAACTGGTGAAATCATTCCAGAAAAGAATCAAATTGTGTAGAATATTCATATCAATAACATATTAAAAGTTGTGCGGTGAAAGTTGTGTCAATACAAAATCGGGTCCATTTTTCAGTAATGAAAACACAAATCTGAGCACAAAATGACCAAAACTCA
>NW_021353142.1:0-1184 GCF_001605985.2 Dendrobium catenatum | reverse complement strand
AAAGTCGGGGACCGAATCCACATCACCCCTCTACTTTCTCTAACTACTTTCTACATCATGGCACATAGAGAATTCAATACTGCGGACTTAATTTTTCGATACATTGATCACTTAACCATAATCCGCGATCCAGGTGATAAGAGAAAACCCAATCTAGCTTTAGGACACATCATAGCCTATATCCTTGAAACCAATTACCAACTTCAGTATCCTAGTCCACCTAACCTCCCAACTCTCTTTTACTCAAACAGTTCCTTCAGTACCCTTTACAGTACTCATCTCCACCCTGGGGATGAGGAACCTCAAGGGGCTGGGGAGGAGGAGGCTCCCTCTCCCGCTCCCATTCCTGATCCTATTCCTCTCCACCAGCACTCACCATTTGATCAGTTGATTGAGAGGTTTGATCGATGGGAGACCCGCTTTAACGCTTACGTTGCTACACAGGAGCAGCAACATTCTGAGGACATTGCCCGCTACGAGCAGCACCGCACAGAGGATTTAGCCCAATTTGACAGTTACCTTACTCACCACCAGCAGCAGCATGGCAAGGAGATCACCTGGTTCAATGCTCAGTTCACCACGCTTGCCAGCTACTTTCAGCAGCCACCTCCACCACCTCCATCTGATGATCAGGGTCCCTCATTTTTCTAGTCTGTGTTTTCTGTTGTTTGTTTTTCTATTTTCTATAATTTTCCTTGTAGTTTGGTGTTTTCTTTTTCCTTTGTGTGTGTAGGACCCTCTTTTTGTGATGACAAAAGGGGGAGTAGGATGTGGTAAGAAAAAGGGTATGTGCTTGTAACTTTGAATTTCTAGTGAACTGTTTTTTTTCTGAGTTTTTCCTACTTGTGTTTGCCATCATCAAAAAAGGGGCGATTGTTACAAATCTATTTTCATGACTTATGTTTTGATGATTGACAAACACTATTGATTGTCTTGGACTTCCTGTTGCTTCTAACTTTTCAGGAATCGAAGATCAGATGAACAAATAAAGCTAGTTCAAGATTGCGTAGGTTTAGGGTTGAGTCAGTCTGTACTTTGTTTTTTCTCTTCTTTAGTCTATTTGAAATGGTCAAAGAGACTGATGCTAAGTAACCCTACACACACACCTGAGAGACTTAGAATTTCTATTTTTACTCATATCGACCAGGATGATATTTACATTGTCCTGGACGATAAGGCTTAAA
>NW_021353141.1:0-430 GCF_001605985.2 Dendrobium catenatum | reverse complement strand
GTGGCATATGATTCAAACTGGATATTCTGCACCTTCACGTATGATAGATGGAGTCAAAATTAATATTCCTTCTACTGAATGGAGTATAATAGAACTAGTCAATGCACAACTAAATGCTAAATGCTTGAGTTGTTTTTTCTGTGCATTAAATTCTGACGATTGCATGAGAATCTCTACATGTACTACTAGGAAAGAAATTTGGGATAGATTATACATTTCTTATGAAGGTACTAGTGAAGTCAAAAAGTCTAAAATGAATATTCTAATGCGTGATTATGAACTTTTTCAGCATGAAACCATATGAGACTATCTTAGACATGTTTACTAGATTTAATCAAATTGTTATGTCATTACATGATTTAGGTAGAGAACTTTCAAACGTTGAAAAAGTTAGTAAAATTCTACGTTCTTAACTTGATAAATTTGATGC
>NW_021353140.1:0-383 GCF_001605985.2 Dendrobium catenatum | reverse complement strand
CCAATTCACAAGTAGAGAATCTTATCTTTGAACTCCACGTGAAGCCTTCTCGCTCTAGTGGTAGGAATTCTCCCTTGAATGCTCTCTTCCACTCTCTCCTTGGCTATTCTCTCAAGAGTCACGAAGATCAAATGACAGAAAGATTGGGTGGCAGTCTAATTTGGACTATTTATACAAAAGACAAGAAAAACCGCCCAAAAACTGCAAGTATTCAATTCTGTGAGCAGTGGATCATCCTGGTCGATTTTACTTAAACGATCTGAAATGACCCTATTTGAATATGTGTACGAAATGTCTTCGTACAACTGATCGTCCTGTATGAACTAGGTTCATCCAGTATGAATGATTATTACAAGGTCGGTTCTAAAAACTGCTGAAAACTG
>NW_021353139.1:0-284 GCF_001605985.2 Dendrobium catenatum | reverse complement strand
AAAACTTATCAAAAATTATACAGTGATGCATTTCATTTTATCGTATACCATTTAATTATTTATGCAAACTAAAGTACCTTAAACTATCCATTCTATCCAACTCTCAATCATATCCTACAACTATGGTAATAATTTAATTCTTCCAACAATTATGCTTTGATTCCAATTCTGATGCCCCAGAATTTAAATTAAAAATATTATTCATTTACTCTTTAAATAAATAATAATCAGAGCTATTTAATATCAACTATTAATAATAAACAATAAAATAAATTCTATAATTT
>NW_021353138.1:0-358 GCF_001605985.2 Dendrobium catenatum | reverse complement strand
TACTCTCTACCGTAAATTAGCCGGATCCCTTCAATATCTATCGATCACGAGGCCAGACATTGCTTTTGCTACTAATCAAGTTTGTCAGCATATGCAAAATCCTTCAGATCTCGACTTCAAAGCTCTTAAACGGATCCTTCGATATGTTAAAGGCACGATTGATCACGGCCTTCCAATCACAAAAGGACCTCTTGAACTACACACATACACCGACGCAGATTGGGCGGCAGACACATCCGATCGCAAATCCATCTCCGGCTTCTGCACGTTTCTTGGTCGGACGCTACTCACCTGGACCGTCAAAAAGCAGGTCACTGTAGCCAAATCCTCAACAGAGGCGGAATACCGATCACTCTCA
>NW_021353137.1:0-267 GCF_001605985.2 Dendrobium catenatum | reverse complement strand
TTCAAATTTTGAAATTAGAGGCTTCCTTAAGCCCTTAGAAACTCAATTAAGAAACATGCAATCTATAAAAACTAGATTTGGAATAACCCTAAACTTTCCCTAATTGTTAAAATCAAAATTCCTTACAAAAAAACTTTGCATTTCTTAATTAAAAATTCTTCCCTCGCATTCTTCTAACAATCTCTACAAAATAAAATATAAAAAGAGAAACCCTAAATTTCATATTTATGTTTTTCTTGAGAAACCTTAACATGTAGGGTATAAAAT
>NW_021353136.1:0-261 GCF_001605985.2 Dendrobium catenatum | reverse complement strand
GATCATCCAGGACAATTCAGTGTATCGGCCAGGATGATGACCATAAAATGCATCGTCCAGGACGAAATATGTTATCGGCTAGGACTATCGTCATGATTGCAACAGAGTTCGATCAGATCATCCAGGACGATAATTGATCGTCCAGGACGAAGAGTTACAGTAAGCACAGAAAAGTTCAGCATATGGGAATTTGAAGAGTATTTGTCCTATCGTTCAGGACGATAAAAGTATCGACCAGGACGATGTGATTAGAATTTGAAA
>NW_021353135.1:0-211 GCF_001605985.2 Dendrobium catenatum | reverse complement strand
ACTTCTGCTGAAGCTTCAGATGAATATTTTCAAACAAATGCAAATGATGAACGATGAAATTCACATGGCTCAAAGTGTTCAAGAGAAGGTGATATATATCTATCATGCAATCAAATTCTACTAGAAGGATTTTATAGGTGAGGAACACAATAGTACCTTCACAATCAACATCTATATGCAAGCAAACAAATGAAAATTAGAAGGGTACATA
>NW_021353134.1:0-252 GCF_001605985.2 Dendrobium catenatum | reverse complement strand
GAGATTTGTTTAAATTAAAACCATACAAACAATAATTATTTTGCCATCATAAAAAAAGGGGGATTATTTACATGCTTTACATTTTTGCAACTTATGAAGTTTTGATGATTCCAAACATTATTGTTCAAATGTGTAGTTATCTCATGACAATTTTGGAAGAATTGTATTTGCTCTTGTGTGTACTAACATTTCAGGGAAAACGAACTCCATATTAAGATGACTTCAAATTGAATTCAGCATGAGATACTCTGT
>NW_021353133.1:0-397 GCF_001605985.2 Dendrobium catenatum | reverse complement strand
ATTGTATTCAACCCAAAATTAAATTTAAAATTTATTAAAAATTTGATACCCCTAAAATCTCAAATAAAAAAAAAATTAAAGTTTTGTAAACTTAATTAATAAATGAAATTAATTAATTAAAAATTTCATTTAAACATTAAAATTATAGAATTAACTTAATTAAATAAATTAAGATCAAAGAATAAAAAGTAAAATAAAAGTCAATTAGAATTTTTAAAGTAAAATATAACTCAAATTAACTAAATAAAATAAAATTGAATTGTTGCAAATCTAATTTCAGGAAATATAATTTTGATGATAGCGATTATTTCTCATACTTCTACTTTTATACAACTACCTTGTCTACTAACAATTCAGGTTTAACAAGTTGATTGCACGTCAAGCCAGCTCAAGATTG
>NW_021353132.1:0-990 GCF_001605985.2 Dendrobium catenatum | reverse complement strand
TCATTCTGGCCGTGCGAGCCTTCTACCGCTGGTGCTGCTTAACTTTTAGTGTTCTTTGGAGGGCCTCTACACACACTTTCGCCGTTAGGCTTGCTGCCCACTGAGTTCTCCTTCTTCCCTGAGGGCCTTCTCCTATCCCTGTCATTTACGCGTCGACCTCGTAGGACTTTCTTCTGCTCTAGCCAGCTACCCAGCAGACCTTGTAGGTCCCTCTTCGGCTCTAGCCAGTTACTCGGTAGACTCTGCGGGTCCCTTTTTAGATGCAGCCAGTTACCCAGCTGACTCTGTGGGTCCCTCCATAGGTTCATATTTATTATAAGTCAATTTATTTTAAATGTATTATTATAATATTTTCTTCATATTAATTGATTCTAATCTTTTGTGAAGTTTCTGAGGGATGAGATTACACCTCGAAGATTATCGGCCATGTTCCTCTACCTCTGACCTCCATGACCACTGAGATGTGTAGTGATTTGGTTTAGCCTCTGAGGACGTTAGTCTTCAGCATTGACCCCAGGTCTCCAGAGTCTTGGCATGACTTTTCTTCTACTGCTAACCAGCTACTTGGCCTACTTGTCAAGTATGGGGTGAGCACCATCGAGTTACTTTTTTGGGAGGTGATGTGTCATGAGGTAGAGTCCTACATCTGGCAATTAAGCTCTCTCTTGATCACACGGTCTATGATTACACTTCCAGAGCTAGAGGGGATGGTTGACAGCTATAGAGCAAGGGCTAATGGCTATCGTGACAGACAGGACTGTAGTGCATAGGCTCTAAAGATATACCGTCAGAGTTCTTTTGACATGACTCATGAGGTAGACGGACTGACAACCCGTATGCAGAACATCTGGAGAGATTTTATGTAGGCGATGTCTCGGAGGCTTCACGTATAAGAGAGACATAGCTGACGAGATCATTTCATTAGAAGGGAGGAGCAGTGTCACATAACTTTACAGCAGGAGGTGCTGGATGCAGACGCTTTACTAGTAC
>NW_021353131.1:0-512 GCF_001605985.2 Dendrobium catenatum | reverse complement strand
AGATCAATTGGCAGACATATTCATAAAACATTTAGCTTTCGACACCTTTAGCACCTTGAGGACTAGATTAGGTGTCATAGATATAACCGCATAAAACAAAATAAAAAATAAAATAAAAATAAAAAAAAAACAAAAAAAAATATTTTTAGGGCTGCTCCTGATCACCACACACTCACCACACCAAAACTCTGCATTGACTGTTCATCGTACTGTACGACCCCTATTGTACTGTACGATACATCTCAATGTCCACAGACAAGCAGATTTCGACTCTGTTCATCGTACTGTACGATGAATCCATTTCGTACGGTACGATCAACATCAGCACAAAGGACAAATTTGAGTTAAAGTTGTTTGGTATGATATTTATTATGTATCGTACTGTACGATACACCTGTTCGTACAGTGCGAAACTTTTGGTCAAAAGTCGTACTGAGGCCTCGGGACGATCGAAATTTGCCTGATCGTACTATAGGATACCTATCGTACTGTACGATTTGACTGCCTTTTCC
>NW_021353130.1:0-247 GCF_001605985.2 Dendrobium catenatum | reverse complement strand
TCATCTTCAAAGTACATGTGTGAGCTATATGTCCCATAAATCCACAATTATTACATTTAACATTAGGAAAAGTATTCCTAAGTTTTATTTCATTTGATTGTCTTCTAAGGGATTTCATGTATTTAGGATAATATTTAGGATTTGTAAAATCTTCATGTTTGGGGGGTTTCCTATTATCCTCAAGAGCTCTTATTGTTAGTTTATAAAATAAATTCATATCTTCCAAGATTCGATTTGTATAATTGAT
>NW_021353129.1:0-230 GCF_001605985.2 Dendrobium catenatum | reverse complement strand
TCTCCCAAAGATTCCTCCTTATTTGATAATCTTTATTAGCATAAACCGTTCCCACCATCCAATTGCCAAAAGAAGGTGATTTGAGCTTGCCAATTACAACTTGAGATGAATGATCTAAAACTTCAAAAGAAGTTTTATTCCTGTTCCAAAAAGTAATGATACCTCCTGAATTGCCATCGGAGGATGAAGGAAGTAGTCCCAATCTTTACCAATGATTCTATCAACATCAA
>NW_021353128.1:0-1064 GCF_001605985.2 Dendrobium catenatum | reverse complement strand
ATCGTCCTGGCCGATATTTTTATCGTCCTGGACGATAGGATAAATCATCTTCAAAATCCATCTGCTGACCTTTTTCTGTGCTTGCTGTAACTCATCGTCCTGGACGATCATATATCGTCTTGGACGATTTGATCGAACTCATGGTGATAGTCCTGGCCAATAGAATATTTCGTCTGGTCGATGCATTTTATGTGCATCGTCCTGGCCGATACAGTGGATCGTCCTGGACGATCCACGTGTCAGCACGTTTTGATCTTTAAATTCGGCCCCGGACGATCCATTGTTGGACAATCGGCCAGGCAGATCCACTGTTCGTCCTGGACGATACACGTGGAAAGATTTTAAAACGTTTTAACTTCGGCTAGTACGATCAATTATTGTGCATCGTCCTAGACGATCCACCTAATCGGCCCAGACGATCTGCTTTGACAGTTTCCTTACTCAGCAGCAGCAGCAGCATGACCAGGACATCGCCTGGTTCAATGCTCAGTTCACCACACTTGCCACCTACTTTTAGCAGCCACCTCCACCACCTCCATCTGATGATCTGGATCCCTCGTTGTTTTAGTCTGTACTTTGTGTTGTTTGTTTCATGTCTTTTTGTAGTTTGCTTGTTAGTCTTTTGTGATGTTTTTCTTTTGTTTCTGGACCTTCTTTTTGTGATGACAAAAGGGGGAGTAGGGTGTGGTAGGAAAAAGCTGTTGTAACTTTGATTTTCTAATGAACCTGTTTTTTTTTTTTAAATTTTCTTACTTGTGTTTGCCATCATAAAAAATGGGGAGATTGTTGCAAATCTATTTTTCAAGGCTTATGTTTTGATGATTGTCAAACACTGTTTCTCTTGGACTGCTTGTTGCTTCTAACTTTTTAGGAATCGAAGATCGGACGATCAAGAAGAAGCCAGTTCAGGATTGCGTAGGTTTAGGGTTGAGTCAGTCTGTACCTTTTTTACCTTTTGAGTCCACTTGTAATGGTCAAGAGACTGATACTAAGTAACCCTACAAACACACACTTGAGAGACTTAGAGTTTCTGTTTTGCCCACATCGGCCAGGCCGATATTCAT
>NW_021353127.1:0-1559 GCF_001605985.2 Dendrobium catenatum | reverse complement strand
AGGCTTGTGAGGTTCATGAAAGTTTGAGGAGGTTTTGAGAACTTAATCGCAATAGCTTGAGGCAGCCCAAGAGGGGTGGGGATGTGGGCCTGCAACCATTGGCAATTCAAAAGTAAACTAAGATAAAATAAATACTTTTTATATTTTTTCTTCGAAAATTTTTTAAACTAAATCAGATGCTAGTATATATGAATAAAGACTTAAATAATTAGAAAATCTTAAATAATGTAGAAATTTGTTTTATATTCTTGTATTTTTTCTTTTAAAAGCAGTATAAATTTCTATTATTGCAATATTCCAAAAAATCCTAAGTCTGTTTAATCATAAAATTTTTGAATATCAGCAATATAACTCAATATAGATTCAATTGGACGAAACTAAATTTTGCTAGGAAAAAGAACATAAATGTTAACATAGAAAAGAACAGTTAGTAATGATTTATAGTGGACATGTTACTTCGAATACCTGACCTACGTCTACGCACCAGAGTCCTCCATCCGTTGGCGTCATGAGAGGTTATGTCTATCAGCTGTAGTGTGTTATTCTCTCTTTTGCCTCCATATAAGCAATTGCAAGGTGAAATTCGTGGCAAAATCCCTTCCACAAGACTCACTACGACTTTAGACTTTGAGCTTTCTCACCTCCCAAATCGAGATATGTAGTTGACCTATCAATCATTTTCCCTCTTGAGATGGTAAAAGTTACTTAACTCATTTTTCACCCGCATGGTGATATAAGAACCTCATCCTTGAGCCTTAAAAATTTTATCTTAGTAGCCTAGATAGACACTGGAGAAATAAGTAGATACATATTCTAGATAAATCATATGAATCCCTTACACTTACTTCTCCCTACATACACAAGCATACCTCTATATCTCAAAGCTCTCTACTATATCTTCTCATCT
Organism: Dendrobium catenatum; assembly: GCF_001605985.2. NCBI lineage: Eukaryota > Viridiplantae > Streptophyta > Magnoliopsida > Asparagales > Orchidaceae > Dendrobium > Dendrobium catenatum. Next base: position 652 of record NW_021353127.1, on the reverse strand, counting down.
TCCTTATCATCTAGTCACTCTAGAGAACTTATCCTAGCAATGCAAGAAGAATTTGATTAATATTTTAGGAATGACATACGAAAAATGGTTAGAAGATAATATGACCAGAGTGTTGTAGGAATAAAGTGGGTTTTCAAGAATAAAATAAATGACTATGGCATAGTGGTTAGGAATAAGGCTATATTAGTAGGTAAGTGGTGCCATCAGATAAGAGGATATGATTTTGAGAAAACCTTTGCTCTTGTACATAGACTATAAGCCATTAAAGTACGACTAGCCTTTGCATACTTAAAGAATTTATATTATATTGGATATATGTTAAGATTGCCTTTCCAAATGTTGTGATTAAAGAAGATATGTTTGTTGAGGAACCCCCAAGTTTTGAGAATTTTCAATTTCCCAAACTTGTATTCAAATTAAAGAAGGCATTATATGGATTGAAGCAAGCACTTAGAGTCTAGTATGAGAGGTTGAGCACATTCCTCATTGATAGAGCCTTTGTTAATGGTAGTGTAGACACCACCCTATTGTTTAAGAAAGTAGGAGAAGATCTACTCATTACTAGAATTTCTGTTGATGATATACTATTTTGATCCAAAAATAAGAGTTTATGTTATAAATTACAAAGAAAATGAGTGAAGAGTTTTAGATA
>NW_021353126.1:0-1054 GCF_001605985.2 Dendrobium catenatum | reverse complement strand
TGAGAAGATCTGTCAAGGAGATCCGGTTCTCTGTCGATACTTGGAGAGTGTGAATAGCCGAAGGGGACTGTCCACACTTGGATAGTGTGAACAGCCGAAGGGTTCCTGCCCACACTTGAAGAGTGTGAACACCCGAAGGGTTCTCTGCCTACACTGGGGATAGTGTAAAAGGACGACGGTTCTCTGCCAACACTGGATAGTTTAAAAGGACTTTAGGTTCTCTGCCATCACTGGGGATAGTGTAAAAGGACGACAGTTCTCTGCCGCACCGGGTAGTGGTGGAAAGATTTTTTGTAAAGGCCTCTCCGCCTTGCTGTGGGTGCTAAAGGAGAGTTACTAGTGGTATTAGTGCAATATTCGGAGGGTGCCTTCGGGGAGTGGATGTAGGTCAAATTTGACCGAATCATTATAAATCTTGTGTCTTTTATTTTTCGTTGCTTTTTTATTTTGTTGATTTTTGTTTCTAATTTGTGGTTGAAAAATCTATTTCTACAAAACTAATTAAAGTTTATTTTTCGGTTTAAAAAATTAAAAAGAGGGATTAATTTTTAATTACCAATTCACCTCCCCTCTTGGTTAGCCACTGGGACATAAGCTTAGGTTTAACAACCTAATTCATAGTGATCGAGTTTCAACAGTTATTTATATATATCAAAATTATAAAATTCACTAACAATTATCTAATATTATTCATAATACATGTGAATAATCTCGTTGTTGAAGTTTATTATTTTTTGATTAGTTTAGAATTGAGTTGAACCGATTGAACAAAAATATGATTTGAAAATATTTAACTAATTCATAAATCAAATAATTTAAATAAAAAATACGCATAAGAAGTGAATATTTTTGTGGGACAAAGATGGTTCAATAGCTGTTTTATATTAGTGACATAACGACGCGTGTCCTTTGCGAAGAAATACTTATAAAATTATATAACTAAGGCCGTATTTTTTTTAGGGGGTGCACGTGCCCCCGCTGGCCCCCCTCCATCTGCCAATGGCTGAATGTGGTATGCTTAACAAATTGTTAAACCGGTCCATTGGACCGGCTG